>NC_060168.1:32152406-32332827 GCF_021292245.1 Micropterus dolomieu | reverse complement strand
TCTGCCGGTTGGCCATCCTTTGTGTTTACTTTTGAGTTTGGTATCTGCCTTGGTATATTGAGTTTTGGGTTCTGTCCTGTCTAGTGTCCAGTATCTCTTATATAGTCTGCTCGTCATGTCTAGTCTCTCTGTTTTCCTCTGCTCTCTCTCTGCCTCGTTAGTCTCATGTCTGTCACCTGTGTTGCTCCCGCCCTGCTCGTTAGTCCCTGTGTATATATACCTGGTGTTTCTGTCTTGTCCTTGTCCGGTCATTGTTCATGTTACCCCCCAGTCTGTCGTGTGTGTGTACTCTCTGCCTGTAACCAGCCTTGCTTGTCTCGTCTTGTCTCGTCTCCCGGTACTTTTGGATTTTGGATTTCAGTTATTCAGCCACTCACCTGTAAGTGTGCTCGCTTTTGTTTGTTTATTAAAACCCTTCGTTGTACCATACCTGCCCCGCTCTGTGTCCTGCGTTTGGGTTCTCCAACCTGCCTCCACACCACGATCGTGACAATTAGAGATAATAATGCAGACTGTATTTTATGATAAGGTCTTTGGTTCTGGTTCAGCATTGTGTGGGTCTGTGTTTGAGCCGGCATGATGGTCTGCTGTTGTGGGTCTGACTTTCTGGCAGTTTTGCTCTAGAATACTTGGTGACCTCTGACCACAAAAGTTGTCGTGTGGTATGGGGCACCCGTGAACTGGTGTAATGAATTTGATTTATCATCATCTACAGACTGCACACATTAGTTAAATAAGCAAAGATATTATAAGCTTTGTAAGTTCACTTAAGTTCATGGGTTTCTTTTTTGGACCTGGAAAAAAAGTTGACCCCCCCCCCCGGTTGTCACCGTATAAGTTGCACCCTGCTGCGGATCATACAGTAGAATCCAAAATGAAGGAATCTTACGGAAGCCATCCATTCAAATATTTATTTTACTCAGTTTTCCCGTGATAACGGGATAATTATCTCGTGCTCTCAACTTTTTATTTTTTTTTAATTTCTCTACAGCTATTTCAAAGGTTCCGAAATAGCCGTCGGGAAATGTGTAACATTAAATGGATTCCCCTAAATGCGAGAGTCCTGTACCCTACCAACTGAGCTAACCATCCATACACCCATCCATCGTCAACCGCTTATCCTGCATACAGGAGCCAATCCCAGCCGACATTGGGCGAAAGACGGGGTACACCTTGGACAGGTACCCAGTCCATCGCAGGGCCCTGAGCTAACCAGTGACCCTAATAAACATAGTGAAATTACCATTAAACCATGTGTTAAACTACTGTTAATTATCTTGAGATGACGAGATAGTTTATGATGCAGGAAGTCCAGTTTAAGTAATGGACCCCTCAGTTGAAAGCATTTATGATATGACGTGACAGGATTTTACCCCTGTGGAAAGTTGTCACAGCGCCGACCACTTTATCATCCGTCTCTACGATCACCAGGTCAACCCTACGATTACTGCTAAAATCTTTCAGAACATGGCCACAGTTGTTTAACATGATCGATAATGTGGTGTGTGTGTAAGTTGTCACCAATGCAGGTGAAAGGAAAGCTTGCTTCTGATCCGCCTGTAATGACACATCACAAGATGCTGTTTTTCCATTGCTGATAGTAGCTGGTCATCATAGCGATGCCACACACAACTGCCGCAACATAACGTTCAATGCAACACACGCAGCTTTCTCTTTGTTTAAGTTAAAATCTTTCAATATGATATTCATCGATATGAAAACCTCACAGCTGTGGTTTCCTCTGCCGTTATATTTGAATTCTACACAGCTGATTTCTCACAGATTCTGTCAATCACTCAACTATTGTTTCTTTATCCAGGTTCAGGTTGGGTGACATTTAGTTTGTGCCTCTCCTTACTTATTAGTCTCATCTCAACACTCACTAAGAACCCCAGTTCTTGCTTTGCCCCAGTTTCTCTCCTTCTCCTTCTTGTCTTTGTTAATTTGGTGGAGTCCTACTGCATCACAATGGGTCTTGGGATAAAGTTAAATATTTTCCTGCTCTGCTATAATCCCGCTGCCTCTAAAACTTTGTGTTTGATCTGAATACAGCTTAACAGAGAAGCCAGGCAGTGTTTCAACCCATGTCATCAAGACAAGTTGGGATAACTAACCCTCTTGTGTGCTCTGGGTCTGTTCTGCATCTTTTCAGGTGATTCTGTCCACGTGCTGCCTTTCAACATAAGGCAGAAGTAGTTATTTTCTGAGATGGAGTTTTCTTCCTTCTCGTTGGGTCCAGGTAGGTTCCAGTTATATTGCTGCAGGTCTTGGGGTTGTGTACCCTGAGGTGCCTCCACAGATCGGAGCCTTGAAATTAATTTTGATAGCTTGTATCAGGGATCTTCTCCTTTGAGTCACTGTCCAAAGAAATAAAGAGGAATTAAAATGAGACCGGGCGAGACCGGGCAGACATTTTCACTCCTGTTTCACCCTCTCAACACAAACCTGTGATGTCTGACCTGCAGCATGAGGCCTGTTCTCCTTACAGTATAGGGAGTTTCGGCTTTCTCCTGTAAACCCCCCCAACAACCAGCGAAGCTGTTTCCTCACTTCAATTTGAAGGAGGCAGAGGAGAGATCCCTGAATGGTTTTTTTCTTTCTCTTCTCTGTCCTCAGCGCTGTGTTTAATACACAGAGTTGACTTTGATAAAGCGCACTGTGAAAACAGCCACCTCTACAACGCTGCTCGATTCACGATCTGCCTATTCAGCAAAACGACAGGGTGGGCCTTCAGAGGGAGTGAAGAGGGAGAAAAAATTTAGTAGAGGAGTGTGAGAAAAACCACGAAGGGGAAAAAGAGAGTAGATATGGAGATGGAGAGAGAGCCACAGGCAACATTTTTAGTCTGGTAAAAGCTGGCATATTCCACATTTAAAAGATGTGCTGCTGGAGGAGAGGATGGAGGAGTGAGGAGGTGTGTGCGCGTTACATGCCTACATGCTTTCCATCCTGTGAATCAGTGAATCTACTTTTTTTTCTTTGTCTTTCTACACGTGATACTGATATGTTTAATTCATAGCCTGATATCTCTTCTTCCTCTGAGCCACAGAGCTGCATTGTTGTCCAGAAACTATTAAAACACATCAGTGAGCCTCACTGCTGCACTGGGTCACGTCTTCCTTCATCACCATGAGCACACACTGTAGTTTATTTAAACATTTGCGTACAGAGTAGGGAAGTAAGAAAGTACTGAGAGACAGACTACCACATTATTGGAAAATAAAACGCTTTATTTGAAGAGGTGTGCATAAGACTGACGCGACACCTGCCATCAACATGAAGGCGTCTATATGAATGTTTGTGATACCTATGGCATTTGGTCAGTTATGTATGTACATTTTCAATGCAAAGTTGACATTGTCTTTGAATCAAAAGTCAAAGTCATTTTATTTGTCATATGCACCGAATAACATTGCATCATCCAGAGCAGAGACAGTCTTGTGACAGTTATGCAGTAGGCATTAAACATACTATATATATATATATATATATATATATACACATATAAAATATTCAGAAAAATAAAAATACAATCCTACAAAATACAGAATGTGCAGACGGGGAGTATGGTCAGTGTGAGCAGAAAGTGTAACTTATAAATATAAGTGTGCTAAGCTGATAAGACAGCTTGACATTAACCAGATGTCTCATGCTGGTTTCTCAAAAGTTGCCTACCCTAGCTTTAAGTTTGATAACTAGGCCCGCTATGGCATGTGTATGCTGTGTATGCTGTCTTGTTTAATGTCAGGTTGTCATAACAAAGATATCAGAATCAGAATCAGAAATACTTTATTGTATTGTGTCACAGTTGCACACATTGCACAAAAGGAATATAAAGTAGGAATATGAAGAAGTATATAAATATCAGAGTAAAATTATAAAATAAAATATAAAGGAGTGTGGACATGTACAATATTTACATAGTTAAATGAAATACTATGATACAGTATTTACATAATTAAGGAATTGTTATGGTGAACAGTAATAATGAATAAATAGTAGCAGCAGAATTGCAGCAGAGAGTATTGCTCTTACAGATAATAATGTCCAGTTTAAATCAAAGTGTCCGTGTGTCAGACACAGAGGAGTTATAAAGTTTGATGGCCACAGGCAGGAATGACTTCCTGTGGCGCTCTGTGGTGCATTTTGGGGGAATAAGTGTTGCACTGAAAGTGCTCCTGTGTTTGAGCAGCAGGTCATGGAGCGGGTGGGAGTCATTGTCCAAGATGACATGTAGTTTGGACAGCATCTTCCTCTCTGACACCACCGACAGAGTCCAGCTCCACCCCCACAACGTCACGGCCCTTGCGGATCAGTTTGTTGAGTCTTTTGGCGTCCGCTGCCCTCAGCCTGCTGCCCCAGCATGCAACAGCAAACAGGACAGCACTTCCCACCACAGACTCATAAAACCTCCTGCAGACCTCAGCCTCCTCAGAAAATAGAGACGGCTTTGGCCCTTCCTGTGTAGAGCTTGAGTGATAATATCTCAAACAACTTCAACTTTAAATTTAAAATGACATAATTGATCAAATGGCAACATTCATAAAGACTCCGTGACGTTCATGACAGGTGTCACATCAGTCTTATGCACACCCCTTGTTACCAAAGATAGAATAGTGCCAGCCATAAACGTGTATTTATTTTTATTTTTAGACTTTACTTAGCGGCTCAACATTAAGCCTGATGCAAGCTAGGAGTGAGCAATATGCATAGAATCGTCTATCAAGGTATTTGTAATTTTATATCACAGTATTTATTGTGATGTAATTTGAGAAACTGTTATAACCAGACAAAAAGAAATCTGGCTAATCAAGTCAGTTAAATACCTGACATCGAGGCATTTGAAGGCTGACTCCACTGATTTTAGACAGTTTTTCATTGTGGGGAGTTCTACTGTACTAAAATTTGTTTCCTAAAGTCTGAGAAAACAATAATATATCATAATGATGTCATCTCGATGTGATTTTTAACAGAAAGCCTGCGTTACAAACTGTTGCATCATGGTAAATGTAGGATCCCTATGTTTTTCAAGCTTGAACAATACTAGGAAATAGAAGTCAGGATATCTCGGCCTCTCGTGTTTCGATTTTGAACAGTAAAGTCCATCTTTTATGGAATTACTAAATTCCATAAAGCAGCCCTGCTCATTGATTTGCAACAGTGCACTCAATCGTCTAATGCACTCAGAGATAGTTAAGGCAGAGATACTACTAACAGCAAAAATCTCTCATGTAGAACATTTGAAGTATATCTTCTCACGTAATATTATTACATTGCTCAACACTGTGAAGGCAGTAAAAAAGGAGAGAATAAAAGAATATATTTTATATGTCGGTAAGAAAACCCACATCAGTTTCACATGTGGTTCTCTCATTTACATCCGATCCAGAATCATTTTTTCCCTTATAATGGAAAAGGACATCACATGTGAACAGTTTTCTCAATCACACTGTAATCACATGTATCGATTTTGTTTCACCGCAGTATAAGGTAAAAAAAGTAATTGTAATATCACAGTCCGTCTTTTGCAAGTTCATTTTATTCTTTCACCTTTGTATCTCTCATGTTTTACTTTTACTATTTATTAGGTCTTCTTTTTGTTCTGACATTTCATTGTTTTAGTCTCAATCTTTTGTGAAGCCGTTTGATTTAACTCATGTATGAAATGTGTACAAATAAGGTTTGCTTGTCCTGCAGCTGGAATGAGAACTAAGACTTTCTTATTGCTTCTTCTCTGCCTCTCTGTATAGTTTATGTGTTTTTGTTATTTTCTGTTATTCATTTCTTCTCCTTTTGTCCTGGACACAGTTAATTTTCTGGTTTTATTGTCTTCATATTGCCCCTCATTTACCATATTTCTAATTATATTCAGTTTTATCCATTTATTATTTTCCTGCAGCAGTGACACCGTCTCCCTGCAGGGATCAATAACATTTCATCTAATCTGAACCTGATGAAACTCAGCGAGGAGCTTTCGTTGCTTTATTTAGTGCAGATTATAAATTGAGTTTGTGTCGCGATCCCGCTGCTTTGATACAAAGACTGATGGACTTTCACTTTCCTTTATCTCAGATGTGTGTTTTGAAGGGAAATATTTGTTCCTGCTGCTCTTTACGTACATGTTACATGCTGAGTTTGTGCAGTGCAAACTACACAAAAGATATTGCTTACCTGTCTTATAGGTTTCAAATGTATTTACACATGCTGGTTTGGTGTATGTTATCCAAGTATCTGCTTCCAATCATATCAAAGATTATGGACCTGTGACGGCTTCTAGCTCTCTGTCCTGCAGGCATCCCCTAGATGCTGCAGGTTATATTACAGCCCACAATTTAAAGTGTTAAGCAAAATGAAAGGGTTTTTATTGACCTCCAGTGGTTTAACTTCTCACCTTGCTCCATGCAGTATAAGTGTACTCTGGTACCCAGTGACATCAGTGTTGGCTGTGGATAGAGGTGACACAGGTTTAAACTTTCCACTTCCTAGATTTGCTGGAGCTTTTACCACACCTTCAAACTGTTCAGATCACAGCAGATGGAAAAGGCTCCTGTAAAGGCCAGTGAGTGGATGTTGAGTTAAGATTTTAGTTTGTCAAAGTGGAGCTAAACATTAACATTAAAATGGTTCATCCTCTGAAGAGCAGGAATGCAATCAGTAAAGAATTTGACGTATTTCTTGTGTTTAAATTGGCATTTTGGCCTAAAAGTGGGACTAGAGGAAAGCTAAGGAGGTTGTGAATTTAAAATTATTCATCCTCAGGAGAGCATGAATATTTAAAGTAAATCCCACGGCAGTCTGTTTGATGTATTTTTGCCTGGACCAAAGAGTTCATTAATCTCATTTTCAAATTAATCCTTCACAATATATGAGTGTGTATCTATTTGGTAATGTGCATGTGCACAGTAAGTGTTGATATATAATAACAGCAATAACAATATAGCAGCTATAAATAAAACTACATTACTACAGTCTTAACAAGCTCGGTGGTGTGAGAACCAAGAAATAAAATGTCTAATGAGGTGAAATATGATATAAAAAATACATTACAAGCAGCATAAATTAACACACATTGGGAAATGTGTGTCTGTGTGTGAGAGCACATCCACAGCAACTCTGCGCTGTGTGCTGTCCCAGAATTCCTAGCAGCGGCAGCACTCGATGATGGTTATATTAAGGAGGAGTTCATTGCCATCTTCCATATTATGTGTAATAAAATGTAACTAGCGTCATTATTTTTTCATCACAGCCCTCCCACAACTGTCTTCCACATCTAGGAACATCGCTTTCCTCTCAGCTCCATCCCTCGCTGTTCCTTCGTCACACTGCGAGTCAATTAAAGACCACGAGATAAAATGTAAGGAGGGAGAAAAAAAAAAGAGGCTGCGGCAGCTCACTCGGGGCCCAGTGGTGGCTTCTGAGGCTCCTGCCCCACTCCGGGCTGACATCTTGGATCTGGTGATAAAAAAGAAGACAGAAAAGAGGGAAGAAAGAAAGGCATGATGGGGTTGAAGTTAAAGAGGTTCCTGGTAGCAGCCGGCCTCGGCGCCACCGTTTGGAGATTTGGACTGATTTTTTGTGTTGTTTGCCACACTGGGCCTCCTGGGATGGACATAACGTACATTGTTTTGCATCAAGAGGAGAAGGGAAATGTCTCACTGTGGAGCTCTTCTGATCAAAACTGCTACAAACGGAAAAGCTGGATTTTCATTCGCTGCCGGTCGCCAAACATCAACCATCTTGTGAGTCGTGGCTGCGGTCAGTAAAGATGAGTATGTGAGTTTTATCGGCCTGTTTGTAACAGTAACCGCACAAAAGAGAGGGAGAAGAGGCAATGTTAAAAAAGATCCAAAACAACAAAACCTCTTTGATGGAGCTTTTTACTGGGATGCTGAATCAAACACATCTAATAGGATGATATGACCATCAACTATTGTTATTGTTTTTCAGTAAATATCAAATTACATACCCTGCCCAGAGAAATTACTGTTGCAGATACTGTTTGACATGTGCAGGAAGTGTTGAGGGCAGCGAGTATATACATACAGGAGCTGGTGTTAGCTGCAGCTGAGTCAAGTATACAGGTTTGCAGTGCTGAACAATCTCAGCAGGGAGCCTATATTAAAAATCTATGATAATGATAATATGTTTGCAAGGGGAAAAATCTAGTAGTCCTGAAGACTTTGCCACTCTCTGAGTAACATACAAAGTCACAATTGGGGGTAATAAGCACTAAGTATGACATGGCACATCCCGAACTCAAAAAGATTTTGTGATTCATCTTATGCCAGGATGAAACTCCCACTGATCTGTACCTTTTTTAAAATTCAGTTACTTTTTCAGTTGTAACACAGAACTCTCTGAATTGAACTGATTAAACTCAGTAACAAGAAATGGAACTCTGAAAAATCTCATTTACACCTTTAAATGCAAGTGTCTTTCTGGACTGCATTTACATTATCGGAAGAACTCCGAGAATCTGTTGGCAATTCAGGCTGTAATCATTACTGGTGCAGGGAAAGAAAAAGAAAAAAAAATACCCACTGACCTTTGCAGGTAAAGGAAAAAACCCTTGAAGGAAGAAATCATTTCTGAATGGAGGTAAAGACCCATTTGAATGAAACCTTTTCCACCAGTAAAATAAAAAAAATGAAAATGAAACCTAAAAAAATGTACATGTTAAATTCTGAGATAAAACGTCGAAATCATGAGATAAAAACACAAACTTAAGAGATAAATGGTCAAAATTAAGTGACAAAAGTATGAAATTAAAGTCATGATTATTAGAGTGAAGTCAAAATTCTGATAAAAAGTCAAATTTAACTGAACTAAAGAGTTAAAAGAGTTGAAGTTATGAGATAAAAAGTTGAAATCACGTCAAAATTACAATATAAAAAGTCACAACTATGAGATAAAATGTCAAAACTATGAGATTAAGTCATAAGAGATACAACAGTCAAAGTAGTAGCTCTCCAATTCAATCTGAAACAGAAATATTCATTGAAGATGACCTGAACTAATAATGATCTCAAATTCAGATTATTTTATCCCATCATTCTTCATCATAATTTTGACCTTTTTTCCTATATTTCAACATAATTTCAACTTTTTATCTCAAAGTTTGACATAGTTTTGGCTTTGTTTCTCAGAATTTTGACTTTTTATTAAATAATTTTAACCTAATTTAAATTTTTATTTCACATGACTTTTTATCTCACAGTTTTGACCTTTTATGCTATATTTCAAAATAATTTCAAATTTTTATCTCAAAGTTTGACATAGTTTTAGCTTTGTTTCTCAGAATTTTGACTTTTTATTAAATAATTTTAACTTAATTTCAATTTTTGTCTCACAATGATGACTTTTTATCTCACACTTACGACTTTTTATCCCATCATTTTGACATGATTTTTTTTTTATTTCATCTGGATTTTGACTTTTTATCACATAATTTTTCTCAAAATTCTGACTTTCTGTTGCATTTTTTGACTTTTTATCTCATAATGTTCACTTTTTAATCACTTAATTTTGACATAATTCTTACTTTTCCTCGCTCAATTTTGACTTTTGCATGTTATCTCATTATTTTGTCTGCTGATCTCTTTTCAGTTATGTTATCTCTATTTTCACTTTTTATCCTATAGTTAAATTTTTTTTTTCTCATTATCTTTGTTTTGTGATTCGGAATCTCTTTTTATTTAATAGTTTCTACTTTTATTTCATAATCTCAAAATAATTTTGATTTTTTTTAATTCCATCATTCCATCATACTTGACTTTCTATCTCGTAATTTTTACATAATTTCAACTTTTTATCTCATATTTTGACCTAACTTCGACTTTATCTCAGAATTATGACTTTTCATCTCATAATTTTCACTTTTTAATCACTTAATTTTGACATAATTCTTACTTTTCCTCGCTCAGTTTTGACTTTTGCATGTTATCTCATTATTTTGTCTGCTGATCTCATAATTTTCACTTTTTATCCCATAGTTAAAAATTTTTTTCTCATTATCTTGGTTTTTGTTTTGTGATTCGGCATCTCTTTTTATTTAATAGTTTCTACTTTTATTTCATAATCTCAAAATAATTTAGATTTTTTTTAATCCCATCATTCCATCATACTTGAGTTTCTATCTCATAATTTTTACATAATTTCAACTTTTTATCTCATACCGACTTTATCTCGGAATTATGACTTTCATCTCATAATTTCGGCATTTTGACTTTTTATCTCATCTTTTTAGCATTTCATTCTGTCATAATTTTGACTTTAAATCTCATATTTGACATAGTTTTGACTTTTTATTTTGTGATAATGACTTTTTATCTCTTTGATTATGACTTTCCCTCATGACATCGGCTTTTTATCTTATAATATTGACATTATTTTGAGTTTTTATCACATTGTTATTACAGCTTTTTGAACTGACTTTTTATTTAACACATAATACAAAGAACACACAGGTAGAGATGTTTATACAATTGATATTATTTTTAATTATATTCATTTGTATTCTTAACATTGTCATGAAATAATTGGTCAATCACAGTTATTCATTATTTTATTCATATAATCCTGGTACATCAACAATAAAGTTAAATATGATTAAATAAACAAAAGCAAAAATGTGGAAGAGGGGGAAAAAAGGGGGAGTAAAGTTCATGACAATCTTTGAACAAATCTGTCTTCTTTCAATTGTAATCTTGCTGTGATTTTCTCCATAATAAAGACATTTTTCAGCTGTCCCTCCATCGCGTAATGCTGGGGGTTGTTATTAAAAGCAGAATTCTCAATAAAGAGATTAAATCATTATCTGTTGTATTTTCCATATTTATACCCAGTATGTAAAGTGCCAGCTCTAAAGGGAAATTAATACCCAAAACGTTTTTAATCTCCTTTGGAATATTCTTTCAGAATTTCTGCAGTTTGGGGCAATCCCAAAATATAGGTTGTAAAAGTACCTAATTTTCACCTTCCAATCAAATTTAGTTAGTTATCTTATGTCCTGCTTCAACAGTATATCTGTTTACAATTTTTGACACCCATATTGTTGTTATTATTACATTCATGTTGAAATGCTTTATTTTTAAAAATAACCTCTCTCTTTGTCTCTGCCTCCATACTGTACTATCAGAAATGGGCTTCCATACATTTGGTTGGAAATTTTGTCAGAAATAAATTGACAGCAGTTGTATTTGTATGTTGTCGTCGATCGTTGACATGGTGGCACACTCCTGAGCTGCGATGTTGTGATTTTACCTTCAGAAACAGGTCAAGCAGGTGAAGGTCCGCTGGTGTCATGTAATCCCACTCATAGATGAGACCACCAGAAGCCGCAGGCCCATTTTGTGCTCGCTGCTCATCGTGATTGCCTCTGAAAGATCAATCAGCCCTTCGCTGCACCGCTCTGCCTTCTCCTCGCCGACACGCATCACATAAATAAACTCAAATTACTGGACGCGCTGTCCGTTTTCTGGCTTGTTTTCTGGCTTGTCTTCTTCCCCGCAGGAACGCCGGAAAAAGATGGTCAGTTTTTCATAATCGCTCCATTTCACCAAGTTCACACCATTTTCTCAGATACAAAGGGTTGTGATTGTGCTCCGCCAAACACCGACGTCCATTTCCAAGACAAATACTCATGTTTTCTTCATATTTCTGAGGTAATGGAGAGGCAACACAAAGCATTAGCTGCAGCTCACAGTGTGTATACCGACATATTAAAGATCCAGCCTTTTCTTTTTACCTCTTTCACACATCCACTTTGTCCCAAACCACTCAGATATTACACATATCAGAAAGCCATTTCAAACATTTAGCTTCTAGACTGTTGTGCTTTGTTCCATTAGTTCAGTCAGCAGCCCTGAAAGTGGAAAATAAAGCTTTCAAACTGGGGAAGTCAACACCTGTACACATAAAGTAGAAACGGCGAGTGTTTTCTTATAGTCTGGTTGAGTCGAGATTTTGGTGGAATGATCGCTGTACCGCAATCTACCTTTTCTTTTTTGATACGTCCTTCCCTCAGATTAGTATTTGTGCTTCATATACTCAGTTCACGAATTTGTGTCAATAATTTGTACTTTCTGGTTTCTACTCTTGTGCCCTCAAATTATTTGCCAGCCGAAGAATTGAATCAACATTGCGATTTAACAGCGAAAACATGAAACTCATTCGTGGATTTCTGTCAAGGCTAAAAATAAAACTGCATTAAAGGAAGGAGATCCGTAGTGTGAGTGTGAGGGCGATGAGGATACATGCAATAAAAGTATAACAGTACAGTTGAGGAAATCACTGAAACATTGTCTTTTTATGAAAAAAGAAATCACGAGTCTTCTGAAATCAGATCAAGTGCTGAATGGGAGTTTTGGGGGCTCACAGTCAGACAGGATTTACACAATTTATTTCTGCGTACTCTTCTACATGTTGTCTTCCTACAGAAATCATGTGTACAAAGCACTAAACCCTCAAGTTGAGAAGCATCATTCGACCGTGACAAACTAAACATCTTTTAAACCTTAAAATGACGCCACCAATATCACTGATGGTGTTTACCAATTTGTCAGAGTAGATACAAACCAGAACAGTAAAAAACAAATAGAAGCAAGGAAAACCCTTACACATTTACCATGTTTGTGCCTCCATAAATGTGATTATCACTCAAACTAATTCTGACTTCTTGATTGTAAACTGGACCAGGCTCATGTCTTTAATCAAAAGGGTTCAAGGACAGAAACCATTTCATTTTGGGAAAGCATTAAACCTCTTAATAAGACTTCTTTTTAGGCCTGCCTACTTGAATTTACTTAATCTTCATTTTAGCTTTTTGCAATTATTATTATTTGATTTGAATTGACTTTTGCTGCTACTGTTCATACTTTGTCTGATTTTATATAATTGTTTTTTCTTATTTAACATTACATTAACACTAGCATGCTGCTTTTATAAAGCTACATCTTGAGTTTTTTTATGTATGCCTCTATATTTTAAATGGCTAAAGTACTTTTCTGTTTATGCCCAGTGAACCTTCAAAATAAAATAAAACCACTTGCATAACATGCGTTACACGTCTCATCTTTTATATTAATGTATTTCTTTATTTAGGTCTCTACAAAACAAGTCCCCAGGAAATATAATGGAGTATGGCTGCCTTTAATTAATAGCAAATATATGATATTATATAAAATGAACATTACTTGTTCTCAGGTACAGTACAAATATAAATGATTTCTTTACTTTACTGTGTCTGACTATTAGTAACATTTTCAGGTGTTGACGTATCTTTTATTTTCTATATGTATAATCAAAATAAGGCTATTGACTTAATACACAGAGTCAGTGCAATAAACACGGGCTGTACAGTTCTTCCCTCTTGCAATCATCATGCACCATTAATACAATAAAATATTATATATAATATAATAATGTGCAGCGAGGCCGTCGTTCTGTCTGCGTACATCACTAATAGACTCTGTCTGCCTCTTCGTCTTCATCTGCCTCAGTTATTCCGTCTGCTTTGACTTCTCACTCTCCTCTTTAACCTACATAAGAAAATTAAAATCCTATAATTATCTTCAATTAACAGAAAGAGGGACATGCAGTGATTAAGGAAATCAAGTTCAGGGACTATTTTCATTATCTGAGCTCCCCCAACACCAGCTCCCCCCTACATCCCCCACATCCCTATTTCTTTAACGTTCACCTTTAAGCTCGCTGAACTCATTTTAATTAACATTTTTCCTCTTTTGTTCCGGATCCACTTGGAGAGATGACGTCCATGAGTGTGACTGCGTTATGTAAACAGCTTTCTGGACAACATGGACAGACGAAAGACAAGCTGCTGAATAAATTATGTCATTCTGTTATACCCACTCCAACGCTGACCCAAACCATCCACAGAAAAACACCTTTAAAACAACCAAATCCACGGGATTTACTAACATAAAAGACCAGCATCCCTTCTGATGCTGACACAGGAGCTTTTAAAGACAGATGTAGCACAGCTGGGGCAGAACTAGAGGACAGAAGAGGACAAGCGACACACAGCGCAGGGAAAACACATACAGCCCTAACACATTGGTGTTACGTTTGTTGGGTGACATGGGGTTGACAGTTGAGCCAAAATTCTTACTGCTGAATCATTAATAGCTGCAAGCATGTAGGTCTGGATGTGAAAATATCAGGTAATGTTTGTCTTATTACTATATTATTATTATATTATCATATGTAGCCAGTTTGCTACAATTACGCTTCGCACAACAGCTGCGGATGTGTTTCGACCTGACCTTTTTTTTTCTCTGTGAGTGGGAATAAGTTGCGTGGCGCTGCAGAGAGCCCCCAGCTGCAGTAGTGCATGGATCATGCCTAAAATGAAGCTTAGCACCCATGATTATACACAGGATCTGTGGTGATACAGATATATATAGATATTAATGACAAAAAAGCAAACTGTCAATATTTTGGAGACCCCCCCCAAAATTTCACAAACCATGCTTTCAGGGGAGATCATGTCTTATTCCATCAGTCCTTGTCCGTTGGCCCTGACTAAATGTACCTTGTACAGATTTTAGTTTACTTGTGAGCTTCACTGGAGCTCAGTTTGAATAAAAACTGAGATGCCAGTGAAAAGCTCTGGAAAAAGCTAATAAGTGGGCCTTGAGTTATAATGTGTTTTGTGACTGTAAAAGATTGATTTTTACAGTTTGCTGAAATGAAATGAAAACAGTCTGTGTTTCAGTGTTTTGGTTGAAAACTTTCTTCAGTTATTGAAAAAGACAATTTGCAGACAGTTTGTCATTCCAGGCTTCTTTCAGCAACACACAGTGCTTACTGTGTCAAAGGAACTGACTGTAGGATTTTAATTTCAGAGCAGAGAAAGCGAGCAGTTGTTGTTTTTGTGCTTAAACTGACAACGGCGTCACTGTGGCTTTTTTTTTTTTACTAGATGCACAGCAGAAACTAAAGAGGAAGGAGCTGCTGTCAATAATCTGACTGGTAGTACAGTGTGAGGAAGCTGCGAGTGGTTATTTGTCTGTCAGCCAAGAAATTCACAGTCAGAATCAGTTTTCTGCCAAGTATGTGCACATACAAAGGATTAATCTGGAAGACATGCTCACCATGGAATAATACACAAGTGAAAAACAACAGCTGGCAAGCAATTATGCATATGTCTGCATAAACCAAAGTTTCTAAATACAAGATATTTTGAAAATGGACATTTTCACCTCAGCATCAAATTTTGTTATCCTTGAAGGACTTCTGGAGATATTCCATTTAAGTTTGCATGTAGGGAAAACAATAGACAACCTTCAAATATAGTAGAAACACAAATGGATAAAGCTGACTGCAGCAGTATATACAAACATGTACTGTAGAGATGCACTGATTAAACATCCGGTGTGCTTTAGATTTTAATTACACCCTCACACGGCTGTTTCCAGTTATTTTGATTGGACCTCTGTTCAGCTTAAAGATGGGTGGAGCTGTGCGGCCACCACAGGTCACAAAACCTCATGAACTAACAGAACCGCTGTTACCTTTATTGCACCTGTTGTGTTCAGACAACTGTGACCTTTCTCTTCCTTAAGTACTCCAGCTTTGTCACACATTAAAAAGCTGAAGTTAGTTCAAATAAGGTTCCCCTTCAGGAATAAATCTTGTTTCTCCTTCTGGCCAAAGGCACACCTGGTGTCAGCAGTTTTCTTCCCTTTATTAGATTACAGTGATCTGCTTCTTATAAATGCAAATGTGAAGTCTCTAACGGCATCTTCAAATCTATAATTGAATCAGTGGGTGAGTTGGAGTAAACCTGTTGCGTTTTTCTTGTAAGTTTGGTTACTTTTGACACAGGAAAAAAATGAAAAGGAACCAAAATGCATCAATAAAAGCAACATGAGAACGTTGCTATCCGCCCAAAGAAAGCAAAGTAGTTTGTTGCTAGTCCAGGTCAGACCTGGATTCAGTCTCGAGCAGCGGTTGGTTTCGCTAATCTGCATCCCTGCATGCAAAGCACACACACCAGGCCAGTGGTATATTATTGTATCAGTCTTCTTATAATGGTCTGTACTTTTCTAAAAGCTTTTTTTAGATTGTAGTTTAGCTCTTTGGACCGTGACAGATGTTGGCCTTTCAAAAGCACAAATCCTCAGAGGGAGGCTGCCATCGCCTGAGGATCCTGTACCAGCAACATGAGAAGCAACAGTCAGCAACCTCAACCCTACAAGCTTTGACAGACCCATTAAAATATTTATGCATTAATCATGAGACAAAGCTTGATTGAGCCATTGCAACGAGAAGTTGTCTTTTATTTATCTCCACACACATATGTTATAATATAAATCTAAACTAACATGGCCTGCACGCTCGAGATGATCTGCATTGTTTTATTTTATGTTCCCAGAGTTTGGAGATGATCTAGAAATTGCTCTCTTGATGAATACCTGTAGTGTGTTAGTTTTACTAATTAGTTTTGTTTGGATGTCTTTTAAAAACTCGTGCCTGTATTTTTTTCAATCTGTATATTCGCCATGGGATTTTGTAGTGTGAAAGAGTTGTCTGTCTGTACTTATTGTGGTAATCTTACACCTTTAAAACTTTAAAAAAAAGTGGAAACACAGACAGCAGACGAAGAGGTCCAATCAGGTATCCTGACCTGACCCGATGTCGAGGTGTATTTCAGTTTTATCAACAGGATCCACAATGAAGTTGATGTAAACGAACCTAATCGGATCAGATATGTGGAAATTTAAACTTCACATCAGGTTTAATAGTTCAACGACCGTGTGTTTTTTAATAGTAAGAACTATAACAGAATATGATTATTTATCCAGCGCGTTGGATGTGACAGGTACTGAGAGGAGGCAAGAGTGGATGTCATGGTCCAATCAGGGAGATACCCACAGCTGCTGGCTGTAATCATGGGAGTGAAGCAGCACAGTGCAATTTGCCTAGGAGAGCTGAACTGACAGTATTCAATTTAAAAAAGGTATAAAATCAGCACCCTGGTCCCCTTTTTTATGCTTCACTGAACAAGTTGAACTCTTGCGCCAACAAAGTCCAAATCCCCAGCCTCTGGGTGGGAGTACATGTGCACAAAAGGAAGATGAGGGGGGTTGTGTGCAGTGTTGACTACAACCCTGTGGAGAAAATGAATGTCTATACCAAAGTAATACATAATATACATAATACATCCAACCTCTGCTGAGATATTTCTCTCTTGACCAAAGAGGCGGACTGTTGACTGACCATAAGCAATGGTGCCATGCTTAGTACTGCTGAAAACAATGGAGACTATTGGGCTAAATGTAACCAAGCAGAAATTCAACCAGAAAGACAACAAGCTGCCAAACAACAACAGTTACGCAGCGCCTCCATCTGGTAAAGAATGTGTGTGAATGGAGGAAGCGTTTTGACGAGTCCGGGTCGCGCTAGCAGCAGGCTCAATAAAGCATCCCAGACGTTCATCTCTCCAGACGTCTCCCAGTTCCTCCTGGGGATCCCGAGGCGATCCCAGTCCAGATGGGATATCTAATCTCCCCCCCCCCCTAGAGTGTCCAGGGTCTGTTCCCAGTCTCCTCCCAGTTGGACGTGTCCAGAAAAACCTCCACAGGGAGAAGTTCTGATCAGATGGCCAAAACCCTCGACTCAAAAAAATAATTTCTTTCAACATGAGGGAGCAACGGTTTTACAGTGCAGCTTTTATTTATCTGACTTTAATTTATGTACGTGTTTTATATATTTTTCATTTATTTAGACACATGTGATGAACTCACAATATATTGGCACATTTTTCAGGTTTTGGTTTTCTGTCTCTACCTAATTTACCTAATTGCTTTATTTTTTCAGGTTGAAAGTTCATTCTTAACTTCAGTAAGTGTTCAAATTTCCATTTATTTCTGAGAATCTTTTGGACTTCGTGCCCACATTGCTGATGCCAAATGTTCGTTCTTGACCATTAAAACAGAAGAAAAAAATATTTATTTTATTTTCATTGTTTGGTGTCGTAGTATTTTGTTTGTGTGTGTGTGTGTGCAGACGTCATGCAGCTCTGACAGTTTGACTTCAGTGTTTAATCTGTTTAATCCTCTCTGCACTCTGTCCTCGCAGCTTTCCAATCTTATCTTCCTGCTTCATGATGTTTGTTTGGTGATCTCCAGTATTCTGCGTTTCTGATGACAGCTAACATGTGTGTGCGCCATGTGGACTCCACTCCAACTAAATCCTCTTTACTGCTACTATCAGGAAGGTAAATCTGCTCCAGTCATCTTGCATTTGTAAAGGTTGACTGTTTGATTTTATTCATGCAGGTTTGTTTTCCATCTAACTGACAGGGGTGGGGGGGAATTAAAATCTCTGGCAAAATGGCCAAAGCTGATAAATCCAGATAATCTCTTCAGTCCACAGATCTTCAGCTGCAGCCTGAGTCTGCCACACGCTGTAAAAAAGATTTTGGTCTAATATTTAACCATTAAGGGTTTTTGTTATTTGTTATTTCATTTTATATAACTGATCTCTGAGGACTGTTTGTGCAAAAAAAAAAAAAAAAAGACAAAACAAGAAACTCTTTAGTCTGATTGTCACATGTAAATAATAACAGGGAAATAAATAACTAATGGGATTTTAAATGTGGAATGAATCCCTTGTTGGATTTAAATCAGTGAAGTGCAATGGAATATGTGAAAATAAGAATAACATGAATAAAAAGCCTCAGTATTTGTTCTTGTGTATGAAGACTTGTTGTATTAGTGACTAATTCATCTGTTCATTCACACTTTTATATATATTACTTACATCTGTTAGCTGGTACTTTCCAGATCCTGTAGATTTGTTAATATGAGAGTGTCCTTATCTCATTGTTCCGGCTTCTGCATGATTTGGCTGGTGTAACTACAGTTTCCTGTGCTTAATAAACCATTTATCCATCGATCAGTCTGCTGACTGAAGGACTGTACTTCAGAGGGAAAAAATGCTTCTTCATTTGTGTCTAATTTTACTCTGAATGTGTTGAACCAAAGCATGTAAACATGGAAATCCAAAGTGCAAAAATGTCTTGTTTCCACTAGAGGTCTTGAATAAAAACTGTGATGTTGTGCCTGAAGCATATCAGACCCTTTGACCTCCTATTTACCTTCTTATAACTATTTACCACCCACTGTTATGCCTGCATCAGGGCTAGCATAGCTCCTAACTCTGTAGAGCTTTCACACATTGCTAGTGCTATGAAATGAATCTGATGTTTTATTACAGAAAGTGTATGAACCCTGTGACCAAAATAGTCAAACATTCTGTCTCTGTGCTACTTATGGATAGAATTATAACGAAAATAGAGTATTCCCCTTTTTGCTGGGGACCCCCAGGAACCCCCTCAAGGACCCCACTTTGAGAACCACTGGTGCAGTGTAGCGCTTTACCACAGAAACTAGGATGAAATAAAATACCACAGTGAATGAAAATAAAATCTAAAATGATAACAGGAAAAGAAGAGACAAAACAAGAAAGTAATATATAGAATAAAAGTTTTTTATTTAAAATTAGCTGACAGGTAGACGTTGATATCATACAACAAATATCACAATGACCTTTTATTTACCATTCAAATATGTGCTCAAGTGCTGGTAACTGAGGCGACAGTGCTGATGCTTCAGGTAAACAAACTGTTGAAGCTAACCTTACATTTGAGCAACAACACCGAAGCATCAACAAAGCATCAAATACAGCACGAGGTCTACAACAGACAAAACATACCAGTAAGAGCTCATAGCACGTATCGCATCAACGGAGTAAATACCTAGGGAAGGAAGTAAGAGTAAACAAAGTGCACCCAATACAGGATAGCGTAGCGGCCGACAAGGAACTTAAACTTGTATTATGGAGTTTAGGTAGATGGTGCAGACCCAGTAGTCACCCTGTATGCAAGCATTACTGACTTGAATTTGATTTGGGAGGCCACGGGGAGCCACTGGCTTAAAAACACGCCGTATCATACTGAGACACGGCTTCTCTTTTTTTTCTTTTTATTGGTTCCCAACCTGGGGTTTGTGTCTCCCGTAATGAGTCGCAAGCAATATCAGAAGGTCTATGAGATGATTAACAGGAACAGAAAAACATGTTTCTCCTGCACAAACGTATGTTTACCTTTCAGAGTTTCTTCTACGTTCCTCTTTGGTTGAAATGGTCACAGCAGTCTGTGATGAAGGATTGTTTGCACAGTACACGGTGCATTATTATAAAGGGTGCACAAGCCAAAAAGGTTGAAAACACCTGGTATAAGGCACAATGCAGTCTTCCAGTTTTGGGAACTCACAGCCATAGACAACATTTAGTCAGTACATTTATTTTAAGGCCTAATTCCCATGTTAACATCTTGTCTGGACTGCGTTACTGTGTATTGGAGTTAAAAATGGGAACTTCATTACCTTGACCAGGCAGAGCAAACACAGCTTTAGATATTAGAGCTCAACAATGGACTGACTGGTAAAGATGATCTTTGTTTTGCAGTACATTGACAGTGAGCAGACGCTGACTCTCAGCTGCTGCTTCTTCCATAAATGGAAATATGCTCCTGCAGTTCTAGTCACACATAACATCAGTCCTTTTCCTTTTGTTGTATCTTTTGTCGTAGTGTTGTGTAAAGCTAACATGCGACGGGGCATAATTACAGATTCCAGTATGTTAATAAAGGAGCGAGTGCTGATTTAGCTAAGAGGCTCAGTGTGTACCGTTTAAAGCCGAGTTTCCCTCGTCTGAATATTCATCAGAGTCGCACTCAGCTGAAGATGAAACGGCCTCATTGTTCATCAGCAGCGCCGTGCCGGCTCGTTCATGTTATGCACATATTAATGATGAGGACAATTCACTTCGAGTGATTCCTAATCTGTTGACAAGAAGTCTCTGCAGGCCCTTCAGTCAGCTTGACGCAGATGACGACAATGTTTTATCTGCAAATCCCCCCGAGAGGAGAGATGGATGAACACTGCAAGAAATCTACAAGTCGTTTACTAAAATTGCAGAACCCTGAAGAAGATAAAGCATCAGCCAATGGGATGAGATTATTCAGCTGTTACAAATCAAATAAAGCAAACTAAAGAATGTAAACACAGTGAGCAAACACTTCAGTAAGTGTGGATAACAAGCATTAAGATTTTAGGACATTGCCTGGGTTTTTGCATGTTTTATCATTCATTACCATATTGGCTAGAATATGAACCCTGATTATAAAAAGACACTCTCACAGTTGGACAGATGTTTTCTGCCTGCTCGAATTATTCAAGCAGTTTTTGGGCTCCTGTATCTCCAACTCTGTGGAGTTTATGTCTTTAAGATTGGGTCCCTGTTGTGTTTGGACCGTGCAAAAACACCAGGATGTGCACGCACACATTTTACCTGGGGGTTTTGGAATTATTTTCTACTGCATACAGATAAATATTGAAATATAAAGAATTTTGTTAAAGAAATCAAACTCAGCCGTCAGATGTGCTTCTAGCAGTGCACTGTGTTACTCAGAGATTCCCGCTAAAGGGGCCCATTGTGTGGAGAAGAGGCTCACTGCCTCTCAAACAGCGGGGCTCCCAGTGAGGCATGCGCTCTGGAGAACGTGGGTCAAGGTGACCTGCACCTTTTTCTATGCATTCAGCACACAAACAAACACACTCTCTTGATGCGGACAACAGGGCGAGTTAAGAAAATAACGGTGTCAAAAGTCGAACCGGAGAAGTTTAGAAAGCTGGGCCCACACAAGGAGGTGGTAATTAAAGGAAGGTAATAACAGAGGGGGGTCCAGCTATGAGGTCTGACAAAAGCTGTTGAACGCATTTGTTTCTTCACTAAACATCTGCAACGCTGGTTTTAAATCCCACATTGTTTACATCCATGTTTACTTGCTTGCTTTCTTCTTCACTGCCTTTGTTGACACATGTCTTGGAGCATCACCGTGAACCCGTGGTTGTCCCCAGATGTCCTCAGTGAAACACTTGAGTCCATTAGAGTTCAATACGGTGTGGGTTTACTTAAAATCCAAGACAAATCCAAGTTATCAGTGGGAGCTAAACATTTCACAACTGTGCATAGTCTAATTCCAGCTCTCTTTCTCTTAAAGAAACAAGCTGACCCATTATTAAAAATGTAATTTCAAGGGGAATATATAAAGTAAAGCAAACCTTGTCCTTGTCCATCTTGTCAGGTCTGATAGAGAGGAGGACCACATGCAAATCCTTCAATCCAGAATTATTTTGGCATCAATTTGTGTTTCCCAATTTAGCCTGCTTCATTTTCTTCCCATGTGATGTGAGATGAAGTTTTCACACAATGTCTTTATTATCTGAGTATTTGGAGGAACTAATTAGAATTAAAAACTGGCCAACAAATGGAAAATAAAACCCGAAACAGAGGCTGTGTTTGCATCTGATTTCTGTCTGTATTTGATGTTTGAGATAAAATAATTAAACTATTATTAAACAGATTCACTCCAGGTGAAGCGCGTGTGTTTATTTTATTTTAACACTTTGGATTAATTTGTTTTGACTGCTTTCTAGCTGAAGCACATGCAGACAGCAGCTCAGTGGTGTCAAAACGGAGGCTGAAGTACAAACTGTGATCCAGATCCGACCGTTTCCACAACTATTTTTATCGCTCGCTAATTGGCAGAGACTTTAATTTCTGCTCCGGCCTCCAGACGGACCACAGGGGGTTTAACACTCCACAACCTGACGCTCCTCGCTCCTTCCTTTTCCTACACCTATGTCATCATGTTGGTGACGACAACTGACGAACAATAAGGACATATAAAATGTATATCTGACTATATATATTTATATAAAATAAGCTGCAGGTGAACGCAGACTGTGAAATCCCGAGGAAACATTCTGGTGATGAAAAAGTTGTGAAATGCCAGAGGAACATCCGATGTTATATATTTGGTGCAATTACACAAGTGCAAATGCCCTCCCTGGAAGAAGGATTCACATCCTTATTAATAATAATATTATTAAGTATTAATATCACAGTCAGTGTACAGCCACACTAGTAGATCTGTGATGCTGTCATGCTCAATATGAAGAAAACCAAACTGTTAGATAAACCAAAGTATTGGACAAATAAACTATTCAATAGCTCAACCTAACATATAGTATATAACTATATAGAGTCAGAGTCCTGGATTTAAAATCTTTCTTTATCATCGAAAATAAAAATATACATTGGTCCCTGTTGTTCTTTAAAATCCAAACCTCTAAATTAAAAAAGATCAGGTTTAAATTCAAACACCCTCTACATTATCTCTACAAAAGACCCTAACTCTGTTTAAATAAAGGCTGAATTAAAATACAGAAACATAAATATTTTATTTCTAGTTTAATGTGACCTCCCGTTTCTGTATTTATGGGGGAAATAAAGAGCAAGCTGTGGGCTTACCATTTCAAAATAATAGCTGCATAACAACAAGACATCAAACTACTGTCATATTCTTTAATTATAAAAAAAAATCTCCTGCTCAGAACTGCAGCTTCATGACATCGTCATATTATTGTGACTTAATCTCAGATGTTTAGCGAAGTTTGCGGTGTTGCCAAAGTATTTCACTGTCTTTGCACACACATCACACTCTGCGTCATTATTACCTTCACAGCTAAAATACAACCAGAACGTGACGGCTTTCACAGTCGGCCAGAGTCAGTATTCAATCGCGGGAAAAGTAAAGGGCGGAAGGAGAAGTAGTTCCTATTAGCCGAGTATAATTAGACCATCCTGGTGACAGTAAGATACTCATGATAAAACTTTACTGAGTTTAGACATCGATCCTTTTGTATGAGTATTGATCCTACAGCAGGAAACGCTGGTATCAGAAATATCAATACAGTTTTGATCCGCACATCATTAACAAAAAGCCAACGACATGACAGTCCGACCACAAAGAAGAGGAAGTGCTAACTGAATGTTAGCAAAACAGAAGTTTGATAGATTTGTATTTTCTTCTATTTCATTTTCTTTCATTGTAAAATCTTAAATCTTAATCTGCAATGTAACTAGTACTTCTGTCCAATAAATGTAATGTAGTAAAATGAACAAAATGTACTAAATTACAGTGTGTGTGTGTGTGTGTGTGTGTATTTGTTCCAAACAGTGTTCGTCTTTTTTCCTAATTTTCCAAAATGTTCTGCAATTTTCCCTAAAATCTTATATATCCAAGAAATCTTCAGTTCAGAAAAAAGTGTCCTCACTTTCTAAAAAGGAACTCACTCCCCAGGTCTCCACTCATATTGGTCCTCACAAAGATAGAAGTAGAAACACACACACACACACACACACACTAGGCGTGGCGTCCCCGGCAGGTCTGGGTTTTGTTTTTTGTTTTTTCAGTGAGATGAGTCGGAGGCTTCAGCAGAATTCCTCACAGAGAATTCATCCAATAACTGTTGGAGGGGGAAAGACGAGAAATTAGTTTTCTGCTCTCGGCTGAAATGAAACAATATGAGCTGCAGTGTTTGCTGTGTGTGTGTGTGTGTGTGTGTGTGTGTGTGTGTGTGTGTGTGTGTGTGTCACCCACATCCAGGGCTGCTCGTCTCTCATCTCTTGAGCTCCGCAGAAAAGATTTGAAAGCTCCAGAAATCTGTAAAGTTTCAGCGTAACTCTGAACTTCAGCAGCCAGTAAACACAGTTTCCCTTCAGTCCTGCCTGCAGATGATAAACTGTTACAGGTTTGAGTCTGTAATACGTTCACACACACAAAAAAACACAAAAAACATACAGTAAAGTAAATTTTCAAAATGCCTGCATGGAGACTAAAATGGTGGAGATTTCATTCAGGTAAGAAGACAGAGTTTATTTTCAAGTCTACAAACAGACAAAATAATAAACACAAGATTGTTACAACAAACAAAAAAAAAGCAACACAGTCTGCAGTCAGTTCCAAGCAACACATTCTCACTCCCAACTCGGTGTCGCTGTTTACCGCCTTGGATAATAAATATGGTTAGACTTTCAAAATAAAACTAGTGATTAACAATGTAAAATGTCGCAATTTGTTTTTTTTGGCTTGGTTAAGGCACCAAACTACTTGGCTAGCTTTAGGAAAACATTATGATTTGGGTTAAAATAAGTACATTACTTACATAAGTTAAGTTACGTTACTTATAGAAATAAAAGTGCTGTTCATACTGTATATACCAAATCCACCTACCTCAAGTACATAACTCCTGCACAATAACGCTTATGTATTCCAGCATCCTTTGCACTATGCTCCTTCACACTGTGTACATGTATGCATGTTTGTGTATCACATCCATCTCTGACATGTACATAATAACGATAATAATATTTTACTCCTGCATCCTTTTGCACTCTGCTCACTGCTCTATTTGTCAATGTGTCTATACTGTTTTTTGTTGATAGTGTGCATATTTTTCTTGTCTACCCTGAAGTCTGGGTCTGATTTTATTTTATAATTGTATTATTGGATGAGTAAACACATCGTGAGCAATGTACGATCCTGAGTCAAATTCCTCGTATGTGTACACATACCTCTGATTCTGATAAAAAGAATCAGTGTTGACTTTTTGTTTTCCAGGGCAAACAAACACCGGTCTCCCGGGGGAATGTCCACCGCAACCACCTCCTTACCCTGGCGTTTCTGTTATTTATATACTACCACTACTCTTAGCGGTCAACAATGATGCTGAACGTCTTCCTAATGCCGATAAAACTGACACCAAGGGCTCCAGACCATGTGTCCATATGTGACGACTGACTCACCAGCTTGGTGGACTGGCTTTCATGTTACAAGTTTGTTATACTTTGTGAGGATGTGTAAATATTTAGCCGTGACACAGACAGCTGCCGCTTTCAAACTGAACTCTTGAAGTTTTTTTTACTTCAGAATGAGAATAAACAATTGTGTTGAAGTGGGTCAAGTCATGAGACAGTAGATGCTCCCTTGTTCTGTTTTAGTTTGTTTGTCTTTGCTACATTTCTGTGTCACTCAGCACAAAAAATAAACAAGGATTGAGGAATTATTACTAAAAACACATAAAAAAAAAACTGGTTTAAAGTATTTTAAAATATCAGCATATGTTACAACTCGACTAAACAAGACTCCACCTGAAGGCACCATTAAATCCAGGCTGAGGAATGACTTAAAGTAAGTAACTGAAGGGAACAAACTAGTCATTTGAGGAGGCAAATCCATAATTTAGGGACCAAATTAAGTTTAAACTACAAATCAGGGAATGAAAGCATTTTACTGAGTTGCATCACTAATCTGAAGTTAGGATTTATCATACTTAGTTTTTTTTACTGGGCTCTGTGTTTTCACAGATGTTTGCATTTGTGTATGGAGCTAAATCTGTTTGTTGTAAGATTGACCTTTGACCTGCTTAATCCAGTTCCTTCTATCAACACTATGAACTTTGACTCTGAGGCTGTGTGCACTTGTTTTAATCTCCATCTTTATCTCTTTTAAATAATTTCACAGTGGATTATTTTACTGCACAACATGCTGTGCACTTTACAGTACACATGTACCCTGCTGTGTGTGTGTGTGTGTGTGTGTGTGTGTGTGTCTTACCCGAGGGTTGACAACAGCAGAGCTCTGCAGCTGTTATTATTTTACACTTTGTTTTAACACTTCACATGCGACTGGAGCTGTGAGCCTCCTGCCGTCTGTTGGAGCTGCTAAGCAAACTTAATGCACATTTTTTAATTAAAAAAGGATTTGATTCTGCAAAAAAATAAATAAATAAAATCCGCATTTTTAAAAAAAAAAAAGTGTGAGGTGGAAAGGTTGGAGTATCGATGACAAGAAAATGCGTCAGTCTCTGAAGTACATTACGTATAATAAGCGGAATGACGTTAAGTCATCTACGAAAAAAACGATTTAAAAATGAAAAAAACGAAAAAAAAAATGTGTCAACTTTGACTTTCTTCCACACGGGACTCAAACCTCCGTCTCCTGAGTGACAGTCCTGAGATTTCTCCACCCCATCACCTCCTTACATGGATTTTGTTGCTCTTCATCCTCCATCACCGGACTTTTCTGCCACTAGAGGTCCCAGCTTAATGTAAAAATGTAAATATGGGTCGTAATAAGCTGCTGCATAATCAACCTATAGGGTCGTTTTTCTGGTGAGGACGGGCTGAGACTTTTAAAGTTCAAACCTACATTCTGTGCTTCAGTCCAGCTTACAGGTTCTGCTACATGTACTCTACTTCCTCCACCACATTGTTTAAACGTTTACATTCGGTGTAAGACACAGTAAAGATCTTAAAAGTTTTGTTTTATCTCAATGACATGAAAGACACTGTTTCATCAATTCGGGGAATTTTCCTTTTAAAAAGAGGAAATGGAGGCAGCAGAGGTCGATACATCCTCCATTTTAATTCCTAGTTTGCCCCCAAAACAGTGTTCTACATTTCCCATAATGCAACTCAATGGCATCATAACCCCAGTAACATCACAATGTCAAGTCAATTTGTTATTTTATTTATAGCCCAATATCACAAATCACACATTTTGCCTCAGGGGGCTTTACAGTTTGTACAGCATGCGACACCTTTTGAGGAAAAACTCCCCAAAAAAGACCTTTAAAGGTCGTATTGTTTGTTGTTTGTCCTTTTATGTTCAATGTGAGAGCTGCTCCTGCTCATCATAGTCTATGCATAATATCCACACTTCACCAGGCCATTGTTGTCACGCTGCAGCTGATTCTGTCTCTCTTGTCTCTGAGTAGTGCAGGCTCTGTTTTTATCTGCATATTTTTCACTGCTTTCATCGTTAACTGTATTCTCATGCTTTTATTCTTGCTTTCAATTATTGCCTTTCCCGGGGGACAACAGACAAAAATTAGCCTTTCTAGCCAACTCTGGCTTATTTTCAGAAATGTTATTAATATGTTGAGGTGGCTGCAACACATTCACCAATGTGTCCCTGAGCACTTTTGCTCCAGAGACGTGCGACGTCTGATATAGCAACTGTAAGTTGGATAAACCATCAGCTAAATGAGTAAATGTAATGTAATATGCACTTTCCCACTGTCGAATAAAGGTATAAACTAAACTAAAAAACGAATCCCTCTCCCAGGATGGACAGACGTGTGTCAGACATGTCATGTGAATGTACATTATAACACAATCAGGCTTGAACAAATGTCTCCGGATATTATACCATTTTGGAAAACTGTATTACACTTCATGGAGTGTCCGTTTTACATCGCTAAAAGGTAGGCATGTGTAAAAACAAATATACATCAATATATCGTTATACATTTTTCCATGATACTGTATCGACAGTCCAGCTCATTATATATTCAAAATATTACAAAAATAGCGCTTTGACAGTTAGCTCAATGCTAAGATATAATAGGAATCTCCATTGACATGCTAACGGACGTTAGCATTGTAATAGCGATAACATAATCTTAACATGAAGTACACATTTTGCTTCACATGCTTGACATCCAGAGTGACACAGTTTGCAAATACTCATGTTTCCTAAGCTCTGTGTGAAGAGCTGCTAACTTCACAGGCTTGATCTGCTCCACACTGACTAGCTACAGCATCTCCAAAGGGTCAAAAGTCAAACATAGAAATCCCAGTGGCCTAAAATTACAGCTACCAGTAGGTGGAGAAAGGGCACTGAACAGTTATCAATATAATGTGATGTACAGAATAGTCAAATGTTGTATTTTCAGCAAATTTGCATTTTTATGTTCCTTTTACTTAGAAATGTTTGTTGTATTAATTTTTTATAGCTGCTTTGTATTTATATAATTTTAATTTACAGACTGTGCTGCAGAATTGTGGTGTTTTCTAACAGTTTGGATTTGCAGTGAATAAACAGAGAAAACTTTACCTTTTTGCAGGCATTTTGTATTCATAGTCCTGGTGTATCATTTTAGGATTGTCCAGCAATATAACAATTATTGCAGAGTTGCTGTATCGTGATATTATCGGTATTATGAGCCATGTATCGTGTATCGTATCGTGAGGTACCCAGTGATTTCCCCCCCTTACTGTAATGCATTGCTAAATATGCTTCATGTATTTACTTGTGAGGTATATAATCTTACATAGTACCATCCTGAAACGGCCTTCATGCACTCCACTGTCTGAACATTTGACACGTGAGCTCGTTGTCCTGAGCAGTCGGGACAGGAAGTTTTACCTGCTGGCTCTCATCGCCTCACTGCCGCTCTGAACAACAGCAGCAGCATATTAGCGTGTCGGCTTTCGCCTGTTATGCAAAAACGAGGGGGGGGGGCTCTAATAATGTCGGCTGGCGGAGGAGAGCAGAGGCAATAACTGGGAACACATTCAGACAGATTGCCAACATGAGAAGCAAAGTGACTGTGCAGTCTGAGGGGAGTAATATTACAGCCATTTGGCTAATAGTCACCACGCTCGTTACAGAGGCTTCACAGAGAACAAACAGTCTGGGTGAGCGGTGAGGGGAAGAAAAACTGAGCATTTTAGCCAGGTGAGGCTGATGTCAGTGTGTGCAGGTGTGGAAAAACAAAACAAACTGCAGGTTCACAGGCAGGTACACATAGAGGAATCGGCCTGTAGTAATAAAACTACACATGTTTGTATGACTACAAGCTCCAAACTGACAGAACACAGATAGTGTTTCGATAAAAGAAGAAACTGAGCATGAGGCACAGACACAGACACACAAAACCATTAGCTGTACACAAACATGCCCACACACACACGATCACACACACAAAATAAAACACAAAACCACTTCTCCATTCTGGTCCAATTAGGAGCTCTCAGTAAACTTCAATCAGCCAGTCACAATCCATTATGGAGAAGGTAGACACACACACACACACACACACACACACACACACACACACACACACACACACACACACACACACACACACACACACACACACACACACACAGCTCAGCAGCAGATAATGTCGACTCTTGTTACAGACATTGTCGAAACTCATTACTCCGCTGTCCTTTTGTCTTCCTCCACAGCAGGAAGTAGTTCCTCCGCTCGCTCTTCCTGCAGGTGTTGGTTTTTAACAACCAGCTAAAGTGGGACGTAAACACAGAGATAATTGTGAACGGTGACGACTCACCTGTTTAATAAACTTTTTTTTGTTTGACTTTTTGACCTTACCTTTTACCCAACCTTATCTTCTATCTGCTGGTTCCGTAGTTTGTTGGCGTAGGAGAGAAACAGCCTGAAGAGCAATTTCAAGATCTGTTCAGACTGTTTTGGCCAACAAATCATGAAGAAATTGATTATGCTCAACTTAGTATTTTATTCTTTCTGCAATCTGTCTGCTCAGTTCCTCATAGCTTCCTTGATGGTGTTTTCTTTTTGGAGTTCGGTACCGAGCTGTACAATTGTCTATCCAATTGACCTCATGGCCTTTCCTCTACAGTAGTGCCACCATCGGGGTAAAACGTCTAAAAGATATTTAAACATGTACACAGATGCATACAGATTGTCCTGACATGCACTGGTCACATTCCTGCTTATAAATACAGATATTCTAGTCTTTCCATAGAGCTGTTGTGTATATATGGAGGAAGTGTAAGTGTAAGTCTGGAGCTGAGCCTGCACTACGAAGGAAGTTCAACCTATTCAGAGTTAACTCGGGGTTATCAGGCAAACTCTGACTGCCTACACTGGAGTTAAACAGTACTACGACGGTGGATGTTGGTTAGTTGAGTCCGTGTTAACTTAATTGGAGTTGGGGTGCGTTTGCATAAAAGCGGCGTGTTCGGCCGGGTTTTTCGCAACGGCTCATGCTCCGTATTTCTTCAGAGGAATGCACATTGGTAGTGTCAGGAAATTATAAATGTAAAGACAAGTTAACGGCTAAATCTAATATCGTGGCGGACGACAAAGCCAGAGAGGCTTGTTGGCATCGCATGGAGTAAATTTTTAGCCTAATTACCTATAATCACAGTGTTCTTATTGTAGTTCAAATCTCTATTATTTATTTATTGGCTCTTCTTTTATGGGTAATATTAAGATGTAAAGGTACAACTGCACATAAGGTCCACTGTAATAGAAAAAAAGGAGCCAGCGACAACATCACACACCCTGGAAAGTTATATTAAACTTTGCAATCTGATTTAGCAGTACTGTAAATTTCACAGTTTCATCTATGATTTTTTTTTCCTCGGTTATTAACCCTGGCTCCCTATTGTTTGGACACATAAAATAGTCAATCTAAATATGTGAAAACAATTCAATTATAGACTACAGATGGGCTACATCTAAGAAACTATCCCGTTAATTAATTAAGAATCCTCTCTAAAATTACCGAGGCTGCAGGGCTCGCTCGTGGAGTGGAACAAATCAGAATCTATCTATTAAACATATTTTATGAAGCGGTGTGCATTAATATCCTACTTCTCATCATTAACACTGAGTACAGATGTGGTGTGTAGCCCACATGCAGGGTGGTTCTTGCGTCCATCATTGGTTCCTACTGAAAATGTTAAACAATGCAAAAATATTCTGCCGCCCTGTGGGGTCTTGTGTGGGTGTGGCCAATGTCTCTCTCTTGCAGGTGAAGAGCTGAGGATGATTGCAGTAACTCAGAGCACCTGGGTCCAGTGCCCTCTAGTTAGTGTTGTAGTACTCGAGACCGGGACCAAGACCATCAAAAAGTGGTCTTGGTCTTGGGCTCAATCGCATTTGTACTCAGTCTCGTCTCGGTCTCAGACATTGAGGACTCTGGATTTTATTTCAAGACCATAACTGTGGGAATATCAATTTTGCATTGTCTGATTTATTTGATAACATCCTAACTTTGATTAGATGTAAAACATATTGCTTCCTATAGCCTTATAACCAATAACCCTAATTAAAAATCTGTTGCTCCCGTTAACGACTGTCACTCCAAACCATGATGGTAAACATGGAAAAGGAGTGTTGAATAAAGATGCTTACATTGAGGTCAGCTCTTAGTGTTTGTATATGGGAATGTGGATCTTTCAGATCAATCTGAGAAGTACCTATGATCTCTTTCCACATTTTTATTGTGTGTCCTGTAATGTGGGGAACTGGTTTTGGTCTCGACTCGGTCTCAGACCCTTAAAGTCTTGGTCTTGACTTGGTCTCGGTTTGGGCGGTCTTGACCCCAACTCTACCTCTAGTTTATTTCTAACTCCTTATTCATTCTTCAGAGAGCTGCTGTGCTGAGGTTACAGACCTCCCTGCTGACTGACTCTGTTTCTCTTCACCTTTGGTTCGGTTCGATTTCTGCTCTTTTAGCTGTATTTATCTCGTTTCCTGCACATTACCCTTCCCTGACACTACTGAAACTACCCATGTTCATACCCCATACTTGAACATCTTTAATTTGGCACAATTCTTAAGTTGACATATTCTGGTTTAAATAAACATATTTTGTTAAAGGTAGTATTCTGCTTTTTGGCTTTCCCCCTCTCCTTTATTGAGTTATATCTCTTTTTTGTGCATGTAACAGGTTTGCAAAGTAAAAAAAAGCCCAAAGTCCAGCCCAAAGGGAGTTCCCATCTCCCACAGAAAACTCAATGAAAACGCGTCATAAAGTGGCTAGCAGAGTCAGGCACGCCCTCAAACCAAGCTAGTCTGAGCGGAGGCCCTTTGCAACAATGATGTTGTGTGGTTGTGAACTTGTGAGTAATTTATACCATCTGCTAGGTTACGGTCTCAGTCTGAGGCGGCTTTGATTTGGATCACACCACCTTGTTTCTTACAACCCGCCCTTCTCTGCTTCTGATTGGCTAGTAGTCCTTACCTGGGAACTGCGCATGTGCAAGTAAGATGCATCACTGTGTAGCTCAAGAGCGGAGCGTACAACACACAGGGTGAAAAGAGGAGCTGCATCAATGTGCAGTATGAGAAAAATATGGTGTTTTTTGAAAATTAAACCATGCAAACCTGTTCTGGTACAAAGATTTTGAACCCGAAAATGAGCATAATACCACCTCTTTAAACGTTTGCCATGGTGTTTCTCCTTTGTGTTGAGGCCACTTAAGCCACGTCGTAACAATAAATATATTTTAAAAAGGCTCAGTTGTTTCCTCAAACAGCGGGACACTTCGTTAACAATCGTGACTCAAACAGGAGGGTATTTTTTGGGGGGGACGGTTTTCAGCGGCGGATGAATCCACATGTAGCTCTAGTGAGTATTTGGGGCAGCAGGACGGTGTATGTGAGACTGGTTCAGAATAAACAACAGTGTGTTTTCATGGTGACGCAGCAACATGTCACCCAGTGCAGCAGTGAGGCTCACTGATGGGTTTGATCAGACCGACTTGGGTTAAGGCCACAAATCTCTGCAGCAGGGTAGAAAAAAACTTCCAGCCACAGGAAAAGAAACTTTCCAAACATTTTTCATCACAGCAGAGAGGAAACTTCCTGCCAGAGAGAGTCAGCTTGTTGGGTGGATGTGAGAGAATAATGACTAATTATGAGGAGAATGAATAAGGGCATGCAGCGTTATAACTCAGCCCCCAGTCTGATATTTAGAGGGAGTCATATTGAAACCGGTGACGTTTTTGATTGGTAAGCGTAATATTTACTGAGTAATATTTACTGAGCAGTGCCTGAGCAGCCAGCACTGCTTATTAGAGCAGATTTCCAGGCTCGGCAGGCGGCAGCGGGCGGTGGTGGCGGGCGGCGGTTTGGCAGCCGAGACGTTCAGATGTGGATGTGAAGATAAATTCTGCCGCCGCCCTTGCCTGTCACAGGGAATACGAATATTTCACTACAGGAGAAAATGGCACAGATTGCAGATTCTCCTGAGTATACAAGCTCGGTGGATGTGTGTGTTTGTGTGTATTCTCATCACACCGTACCGCTGAAGAAATGCAAGCACTCAAACACAAATCAATGCACTGCACATGTACTTTCTGTTTGTGGTTTAGTTTTTGTTTTCTTTTGTTTTCTCTCGATGTTGTGTTTTCTTTGGTTCCTGCGTGTTCTCTTTACCTAAACTCCACCACAACAACTTCCTGCTCCAAACCGCGGTGGCTGGCTGCACCTCCCTAAGAAACAAGAGAGGGAAGGCAGAGATGAAACAGGCAGAAATACAGTTGCTGGGGTTTGAATTGTAAATCTTTCCCCTCCTAAATCAGCACGTGGATGCATCGCTGTCAGCCTTCTGTGTTTGCTCAAATTCTCTGGAGATATCGCATATTTTACCCCGTGAAAGCTCAACGTCACGACTTTCTAACATTAAAAAAGGTTAATTATTTTGGTTGTTTGTCCATCATCGTTTAGAAATGTCATCTATGTCCCTATTGTAACACTTGGCTCATCTCTGTGAGTGATTGACAAGTTTGTTGATTAGCTATAGATCAGAATATTGCAGAAGAAAGCTGTCTATCTGGTTAGATCACTATGGATAATTTGCATTGTACATTTCAGACAGGAAATCCTCCTTTTGTGTTTATTTTGGACATAATGGGTTTTTCTTGTTGTTGCTGTTGTTGCTTGCCCCTAGTGCTACAGGCACTAGGGGCAAGAGAGAAACATAAAAGGGACCAAAAATGTTATCCGTCAGATTTGGTGTTGGCATTTGACGTGTTCACATGTTGTATGCTGGCGCTGTATCTCCTAGGCCGGGCTCAATAAGTCTTCATCAGTTTCCGAAACTTCTTCACACCTGAACCTGGCTCACAATATTTCTCAACCTTGTGTTAAATATTGTGAAGCTGCTCAGCTGTATTTTTACTTTTGTTAAACAATAAATCAGATTATTACAATTCTGGCATTTCTAAAATAGATACAACCAACCCAAGTCGTCCCGTATGGATGTGTGGTCAAGACCCCTTGGTGTCAGTTTCTAACACACTGGGAAGAACTTTAGCATCAATCATAATGTTAAAAGTTGGTGTAGTAAATTAGTCAGAGTAAAGAGCTGGTGGAGTTGGTTGAGGTGGGTCAGAAACCGGACTCTCACCAAGGAGACAGGTGTTTGTTTCCGGTAGGAAACAAGTCAAAAATTGATTCTTATCTTTAAGTAATGTTACTTAACTTACGTAGGTAACTTGGCTATTTTAACAAAAACCATCCATTTCCTAAACCAAACCAAGTCGTTTTGGTGCATAAATCTAATCAAATTGTGGTTTTTAACAACATTAACCACTCGTTTTAATTTGAAAGTGTAACTGGACGATGCAGATTTATTATTGCTAACTTGACTGCGGAGCACTACACATGCAAAAACATCGCTAAAGGGTCCCCAGGCCGTTAAAAAGCTATGCCAAGGGGTTTTGACCAAGCATTCGTATGAGACGAGTTGGGAGTGAGAATGTGTTGAAACTAACATTTCCAAACGTGGCAACATTACTACAATCAAGTTTAATAGGGCTTAAAACAGGAGTGGAGAAACAATCAGACAGGTTTGATCAGAGGGTGGATGCCACTGATTGCCTCTGATTTGTGTTTGAAATGTCAAACACACTAGTTCTGTAGCTCAACACGCCTCAAACGCCAAACCGAAACAAACGTGTCCTTCGTGTCAGTTTGACGCTACAGTATTTAGTCTCTTCATTGTTTGGTGTTTCCTCCAGCTCTAATTTGGTTTATTGTCGTTGACTGGTCGGTGGCCATCCACCGTGTTTGATGGTGACAGCTGTTTCATAGTTCATATCTCAACCACATTATGTCACCTCTCACAAGCTCCAGATCTCGTCAGCTACAAGTTGATTCCTGCTACAAGCGTTGACTGTGATGGATCATCTCAACATTAGTGATTAGTGAAGGTTGGAAATTTGACTTGAAAACATTCAGCAGGAATGTGTACAACATTTAGTTGGACTAAACTATGTATAATACCTCTGGAATGGTCTTTTAGCCTTGGAACAAAAACTCCCCGGCAGAGACGAGAAGAATACTGAGAAAATGTTTTATATGAAGTGAATCACCTGTGAAGAGAAAACTGTCTCTGAGTCTTTCTTTAGTGTCAAGGAACGAATACAAATAAAAACGGAGCGAAGAGACGCGAACAATGAAAGATCATCGTCTCTTCAGGGAGAAAAAAAAGTCTGACCTTGCTGGAAACCAACTCTGCATCATTTGTGCATAATTCATCCAACAAACACAAACATTATTCCTGCTAAAAGGTAAAGGCAGAGTCTGGATTGAGATTAAAATAAAATAAAGGCACGGGAATGTGTAATGACGACACGGATTTGGTCTACCACATTTAATCTCGGGGGTTTCATCGTTACGATGGGGAGAAACAGTAACGCTTAAACGCTACACAAATAGATTCAGAACAAAAAATACACACCAGAAAACACATCAGGACTAACATTTCATCTGAACTGAATATTTGATGACCTAATGCAATCATATATATTTATGATAACATTAAATTAATGTCTCATGTTTAGCTTTTAGCGTAGGTTTTGGCCTCGCAGGGCAAGGCTGACTGTGTACTTTATTTCTCTTACGTCAACAAATCCGCTAGTAAGACCAACAATGACCTGACCAGTCATCAGCTGACAACAAGTCCTGAGAAACCCTTGAAAGGTCTTGCATTTGATTGCATACATGATATAATCAGTGCTGTGTTATAGTGCAGAAAAGGCTGAGGTTGTAGCTGTATGTCTCAGGTAAAACAAAGTCAGCATCACTTGATGATCCATAAGACAGGATAGAAGTTCTGCCTAATATTGTAGTTCAGTATTTAAAGAAATAATACACACTGTCCTTCACATGTTTACTGTAGAAATACATTACTTTCAAAAGGTATATTCGGAAGATTTCTCCAAATCAAACATCGCACGCCTCTGGAGCGTCTTGCTCAGGATCACATTGGTGGATGGGTCACAGTGGGGGATTGAACTTGTGTCTCTCACACCAAAGGCATGTGTCTTATCCGCTGGCATTGCAACAGTTTGGAAGGTCATTAAAACATTTCCAGCCGACAAGAGCTGCAGATCAGCTGGAAGAACTCATGTCTGTGTCCGCCTGAGTGTCGGAGGTGATTTTTAACGAGCTTTATTACCTGCTGTAATCAGCTGGTCTGTTTGTTTTGGACAAGAGGAGACCGACTGCGGCTCCTTGTAGAAACCTCCTGACTGATGAAAACTTAAAACCCCAACTCCGGATCCAGTATTTAGCTGAACTTCATCAGCTGTTAGTTGTAAACACACCGCTGTAGGCTTGCTGTTGTTTCTGAGCTATAAATATAATGCCGACGTACGATCTCAGGTCGACATCAGCCAGACTTGTTTGTGCTATTTGTTGATTGTGATTTATTGGTTTGCAAACAACGGGGGAAACCCTGTAGCGTCAGTTTTTGACAGTGATGATGATATTTAGCAGAAAAGACTGAGTAAGGAGGTGGTTGGGGTGGATGGAGGAACAGAACCCCGACTTTGAACCAGGAGAGCGGTGTTCGTGTCCTGTGTGAAAGAAAAAGTCACCATTAATTATTTTTAAATTCCGTAAGTTATGTAGTTATTTTAACCCAAACAATGATCTTTTCCTAACCTTAACCAAGTAGTTTTGTTGCCTGAACCTAACCAAACTGCAACATTTCAACAACGTGCTGTTTCAAAATGGCAAATGTTTCAAAGCGCTAGCGTTTTATTTTGAAAGTCTAACCAGACGTTGCATATTTATTGTTGCTAACTTGACCGTGGAGCCTTAAACGTGTAAAAATTATGCAACAGGGGTATCCAGGGCGTTAACAAGCGACACCTTGACCAAGCATCAATATGTGACGAGTCGGAAGTGACAATATGTGTGAATAAAGACCCTGGAACTAAATTTAGACCCCAGTCCCTGCGTTGGTTCCTCCAAAGGTTCCTGGTTCTGGGGTAAAGTTCCTGTGGTGGAAACGCGGCTATAGCCAATGCAGTTTATTTTGACTCAAGCAACATACACCATCCACCAGTGCTGAAAGTAGTATTTCCTAATTTTTTAGTTACATTTGCTAAAAACAACGACGTATTTCTGATATATTTGTGTATTTATAAGTAGGAACCAATGGGATAAGAGAGACAGGAAGTCTAAGTATTGAGGGGCAGACTAAGTCATTGTTGGTTTTGGTGTTTTTTCAACAGAATTGAAAGGATGGAGGAATCTGTATTCAGACCGTCTAGTTGAGAGACATATGACTCAGCCTGACAGACTCAGATCATGTGGTGTATATCTCCTTATGGGCAACAGCTGTTTGCTGTGATTGAAAGAAAGTCCCAGATTCCAAATCTGATCAATAAAATGAATGATGTAAAGTAAACAATTCAATCTCCTTCTGGCTAAAACTCCACGTTAATCTGTCTGACTGACTGCCAGAGCACAGAGCCTGAGGAACAACAGACCCAACTTCCCCCTCTTCCCAAGGTCAGCCGCACTCAACGCCACGCCAACAGTTAACCAGCATCCACCCACCTCCCACCATCACGCCGGACATTCGGCGCCGCGGCGGCCCGTCTGGAAGGTCAGCAGAGCGGGCCGGACCGTCCGGGGTCGCACCTCACGCCTCTTCACCTGCCGAGGTCAAGCTGCAGATGATGTATGGCTCCGATCACAGCTTGTTATGAATTAGCATCATTAGTGCCGTGATGATGATGATGAAGATGATGATGATGTTAATGACAAAGGCTGATGATCATGATGCCAGTTACCTTGGAGATGGAGTTAGAGGAGAAATGTTGGGCTGGTGAAAGAGAGCTGCAACACTCCTCCTGCTTTTATTCATTAGGTGATGCTGCCTGAAGGGAGGGAGAGATGAGGAGGAGAAAGAAACAGGAGATGAGAGGAGAGGAAGAGTAGGGAAGTGAACAGAGGAGGAGATGAAGGACAGCATGAGGTGGATGAGGACAGGAGAGGAAACGAAATGGATGATAGGAGGATCAAAGGAAAGGAAACAACTGGGAAAGAAGATGAGGAGGAATAAATAGGAGAGGAGAGGAAGGATATCAAAGGGAACAGAAGAGGAGGAGAGAAGAGGAAACAAGGAAGGAGAAGAGGAAGAAGAGAATAAAGGGAAGAGGAGAGAAGGAGAGGAAACAAGGGAGGAGAAAATGAGGAGGACAAGAAGAGAGGAGAGAAGAGGAAGAAAGAGAGTAAAGGGAAGAGGAGAGAAGGAGAGGAAACAAGGGAGGAGAAAATGAGGAGGACAAGAAGAGAGGAGAGAAGAGGAAGAAGAGAATAAAGGGAAGAGGAGAGAAGGAGAGGAAACAAGGGAGGAGAAAATGAGGAGGACAAGAAGAGAGGAGAGAAGAGGAAGAAAGAGAGTAAAGGAAAGAGGAGAGAAGGAGAGGAAACAAGGGAGGAGAAAATGAGGAGGACAAGAAAACAGGAGAGGAGAGAAGAGGAAGAAAGAGAGTAAAGGGAAGAGGAGAGAAGGAGAGGAAACAAGGGAGGAGAAAATGAGGAGGACAAGAAGAGAGGAGAGAAGAGGAAGAAGAGAATAAAGGGAAGAGGAGAGAAGGAGAGGAAACAAGGGTGGAGAAAATGAGGAGGACAAGAAAACAGGAGAGGAGAGAAGGATGAATGGGTAAAGAGTAGAGGAAACAGGAGCAGCATATGGAGAACATTAGAGGAGAAAGGAAAGGAGGGGATGAGAGAGAGGAGGAGTGGAGGAAGAGGAAATAACGGGGGAAAAAAGAGATGACGATGGAAAGGAAGGAAGGTTTTAAAAGAGAAGAACAATCAGGAGAGGAGAAAGAGTATGAAAGAAATAACGCAGAGAGGAAGAGAGTAAAGAGGAGGAAATGATGAGGAAAGAAAAGGGGGGTAGGTGAAAAAATAAAGCAAAATGAGAGAAAGAAAATGAGGAGGAGAGCAGGGTGATAAAGAGATGCTGGGTGAAGAGCAACAACAATGTTAATAAGGTAATAAAGGAATGATGGGTGGTACTGGTGATGAGGAGGTAACAGGAGGGCAAAGAAGAGGAGAAAGAGTAGAAGAGGAGTGGGAATGATGTCAGATGTAGAAGAGGGGGAGGAGAAGAGGATGACAAAGAACAGAATGGTGAAGGGGAGAATTGGGGTCGAGAGAAGGGTAGTAAAAGAAAGACAAGAGGGGAGGAGGTAAGAATGAAAGGATAAGAAAAAGGAGAGAGGAAACTAGAGGAGAGAGGAAAGGAGGTGGAAAGGGTATAAAAAGACGAGAAGAAACAGGAGCAAACAGAGGAGGGGGAGATAACGTGATTAGAGGAAAATGGAGGAGAGAAGAGAAAGAACAAGAAACTGGAACAGGAGTAGAGAAAGGATGAGAACGTAGAGGAAAGAGGAGAGGGGATAGGACGAGAGAGGAAACAGGAGAGGAGGCCTGCTGAGTGGAAACTTCCTGCTGGTGTCATCATTACCATTGAAATGCCGTTGGAGATGAGAGATATGAGCTTTACTGCTGTTTCACCTCCCTGCTGATCTCCTCTAGCTCCTCCTTCTCTTTTTATTCTCCTGTAGTCTCTTACTTTACTCCCTCCACGTCCTCCATCCTCCCTCATCTCACATTCTCCTGTTCCCTAATCTCCTCCATCCCTTCTCTCTTTTGCCTCCCCTTCATGTTAGGTCACCTCTCTGCTTGTCGTATTTTAACCTCCTCTGCTTCCCTTTGCTCTCCTGTTTCACCTTTTTAGACCTCCTCCTTGGCGTCTTCCCTCCTTCATCTCCTCTCCTCTCCTCTCCTCTCCTCTCCCCTGGTCATTTTGCTGTCAGCCAAAATGTAACTTGGCTTCTTTCCTTTGCCTTTTGGTCCACTGTTGTATCCCTTCTCACTCAGCGAGTGCCTCCTCACATCACATAGCACCTCCTCACCCTACCTTGCGCCCCAGAGCTGGTCTTGACAGGTCTTCTCCTCCTGCACTTTCCCCTGCAGAGCTGAACCGTGACACCAAGCAGCCGTTTGGCCACAAACACCAGGTCACCTGACAGCTGCTGTCGCCCGAGGAGGAGGAGGAGGAGGAAAGAGGTCCTGTAGAGAGGATATGAAAAATGTGGTTATGGAGGAGGAAGAAGGTGGACACTAGAGACAAGGGAAGGAGATAAGGAAGAAGAAAGGAGGTAATGAACATGGGATGGAAGGAAGAGGTGGCTGAAGGAGTAAGAAGGAGGGAAGGTGACATAGGGAGGAAAATAATAAGGAGAATGACTCACAGCTAAAGGAGGACAAATAAGGAGGTAGAGGATGTAGAGACAGCTAATAAAGTAAGGAAGACAGTGATACAAGAAACGAGTCTAGGGAGTTGGGATGGAGAGAAGTAAAGGAGAGAAAATGAAGAATTTAACAAGTGGGGAAGAAGGAAGGAGGCATGTAGGGAGGAAAAAAACAAGGCATGGTTTTAAGAGGAATGGGGAGCAGAAACTAGTGGGGAGTAACAAAAGGAAAGTAGAAAAGAAGTAAGGACAGTAAGGAAGAGTTGGTCAGAGTGGAAGGAAACACAGAAGGATGGAGGAGGCAGGCAGGAAGGCGGCATGTAAAAACGACAAGACTAGGAAGGAGGAACTGAAGGTAGTGAAACAGGAATTAAAGGAGGAAACTACAAACAAGTACACGAGAGAAGAAGAGGAAGTTAATGAGCGATGGAGGAAAGAAGGAGGCAAGAACCAACAAAGTAGAAAAACGAGGATGCAGAATGGAAAAACAAATAGGTATGGATGGAGGAAAAGAGGGAAGGAGGGTGAAAGAACATGAGGCAAAGATCAAGAAAAGGAAGGAAGAGATTTGTGGAGCAGTAGGAAGGAAAGAAGGAGGGAGGAACAAGGGAGAGAGAAAGAGTGCATGTAAGGAGGCCACAAAAATGAAGAAATGCAAGGATGTAAGTCGGAAAAGTGATGACAGGGAGGAAGGAGTGAATCTTTGCGACCAAATGGTAACAGCAAGAGTAAAGGAGGAAAAACTGGAAGTCCATCCGTGCAGGAACAGAGGAGAGAAAGATGAAGAGGACGTGCCGACAGAACCAGGAATGAAGGAGGGAAGTTCATCCATGCAGGGTCAGACGGAGAGGGGGAGGTGAAGGAGGAGGCGTTGTGTTGGGGGATATCATCCGTCAGAATCATCCTCTCCTCCCGTCGAGTGATTGATATAAGCGCTGCCTCTGGAGGACCTGAGGGGAAACAACCCCCACCTCCTCCCCCTCACTCCCTCATCCATCCATCCCTCCATCCCTCCTTCCCAGCTTCTTATCCCTCCGTCCGTCCCCTCCACTGTTTTCTCTCCTCAGCGGGCTCCTCAGCGGCCTGCCCTGGGGCCGACAGTGATGGAGAGAGGCCGCGAACATCACAGACACCAGGGAGGTGGAGAGTGAGGAGGAGGGTGCGGGGGTCTGGAACTGCACAGATAAGCCCCGCCTCCAGGTATCAACCTGTATATAAACATATATGCATATAAATAAATTAAAATATATAATACTGCTTTAGGGCAATTTTTTGTTAATTTCAAGGTGTTAATTCTGTGATAAAAGAGGAGAAAACCTGCAGAACTCCAAAGTTTTATTAACACGTTGTGTCTTCTAAGCAGCTAAATGTAATTCCATTACTGTACTAATTATAAAAGTAATTAAATTACTTTCCTTTACTCGGTCCAGCTCAGTCAAAGGGACGTGCACGTCACATATTCTGTTACACAAATAGAAAACAACACACTGTGATTTAACAAACAGCAAGCCTACAAGTATATACTGACCACCTACAGCTAGCTTAGCCCAACAGACTGAATAAACTGCTCACTTATTGTCTGATTAGCAAGAGAGCTAGCTTTTAGCGAGCCAACGGGTCATCATCAAATCCCCAACCAGGACCTTTTAATTTAACTAGGCTGTTTAGACAGAGTGAAGTGTAACACTTGCAGATATTGCAGATTGCTTGGACCAGAGTCTAGGTTCGGAGGAGCAGTTTATAACTAGACCTCAGTAATAACAGACCACAGAGCAAGAAGTAAGTTTGAACTGCCGGCTTATTTATAAGAAATAGGAGTAGACATATTTTGGCACCAAGCTACACACAATATATACATACAAAGAATGACACAGTCAGTTTCTTGGAAATATTTCACCTACATTCCCATAACGCTCAGATCTCAGGAAATGTGTTAATCCTCCTGTTCTTTTTTATCACTCTTTAGTTTGGGTTAAACCTGGTAGAGTTCAAAATAATTCCCAATTTAGGGTCCTTTAAGTTGTTGTTTAGTTTCTTATTTTCTCATTGAGTTAACTCAGCTCTAAGAGTTTTCATTTCACCTTCTCTTTAGTTAACTTAACCAATAAGTTTTGGGTTAAGTTTTTTAGTTTACAGCAACAAAAAAAAAACAACCTTTGCATCACCAATTTGGCAAAATAATGGAAATCACAATACCACAAAATACAAATGTGGAACACTACTTCACACATCAGCATAAAATCAACAAGTCAATCTCACAACTCTAAATTAGTCTTTTTGTTAAGTCCTTTAAAAGTCCAGATGAGTTTCACTGCACACAGCAGCAAAATAATAAATTCAGATGAACGAATCAGTGTTCTTATAACGTGAGTATAGGTTGGTATTTTATATCTTCAACAAAATTAACTGAGGAAGGCTAGCACCTAAACACAGGTTAAACGTTAAATTAAATCTGAACCACACCCTAAAACAGCTGCAGCGCTCGTCTCCATTCACTAACCAGGCTAAACTTGACCATGTCTGTTGCACGTAGCTTTTCAATTCTTTTACACAAATAAACCCACAAAATACACAACATAAATCACATTTTCTTAGTTTAGCTACTGGTACTTTAGGCTTACATTCGTTACATTCAACTCGAAAGAAAACAAGGAAATGCATGTTAATTTACACGCTGTAAATAGCAGTTTTCACTCACCAAATCCTTGCTCAAGCAATAAAAACAGAATCAGCCATGTGGACAAAAAGCAAACACAAAATCCTCCAAAAATGGAAAAGAAAGTCTGAATGGAAAAGGTTTTACAGTTATAAAAAACTTATTTTTTTCTCTTTTATCTCAGTCTCTCCTCACTCGTTTCGGACTTCTTTGTTGTTTACTTCTCAGGGTCTACTGCTCGAGCTCTGTTTTTCCTCTCCCTCCAGAAAGTGGCGCTAGAGTCACTCTGATTGACTGTTACTGCTGCACTTATTAAAGGAGTAGCACAGAATAAAACAATAAAATTACTGATTTAATGCTTAATGTTATTTGCTTGTTTACATCACATTCATTATTTGTTTTCCCTTTTATTGGTTTTAAGGTAATATTAACCTGGGTTACAGAAGTGGAGTCGAATAGTCGAAGACTCGAAGCTTTGATGGGCGGAGCCTGATTCGACTGTCAATCTCACAGTAGAAGCTTCACAGCGAAACGACGATCATGTCATTTTGGCGATATGGGGGTGCTCAACATCTTAATTTAAATAGAACTACCAGTTTTCTCCCAGTAAATTAATATACAGCCTGTTACAATATACATTTCAACGTTTAATGCTGTAAATAAACATAATAATAAAAAATTATAAAAAAATGATTAAACTTTCCATAAATGTTTTTAAAGTGCTTGAATAAATCCAAAACTGTAACCCTAACCCTGGCTCGTCAGTGCGCATGTGTAGGCGTAGCGTGTGTGTGGTGGCAGAAGAGGAACACTTGCTGAAGTGACGGAGAGAGAAAGAGGAAAGGGTTTCAAAAAGCCTCGGTTAAGCTGGAAATGAACAGTGTAAGTTGAATGAATAGAGAATAGAGACTGCCGGTAGACCCTACGCAGGAGTATAAATAGGCCTTAAGTCACTGACTTTATGCATGTCGACCGGGTAACCCTACAGCTGTGCACATTGGCCTCATGGACAGTGCAGCTAGCAGGTAGGGTTAGCCTCCTTTGTGTTGCTGCGACGTAGCAAACAGTGACTTTTCATACGAACGCTGAAGGGTACCTTTGGCGTCAAATAATTAACGGTTTGTCACGCTGTCTGAAAGCGTCAGTTATGACGCACTGAGATAAAAACACGTTGGCTGTTAATGTACAGTGTAAGTTTCAGTGACTAATGAATAGAGACTGTAGCTCTGCAGCTTCTCAAAATTAAAGCAGAGCTCCTTTGTCTTTGTCAGTGCTAGCATGTTATGGGCTAGCTAGATAATTTGCAAGGATGCACGAATTAATATCCGTGTCACTTTCTGATTTGACCAGCCCAGGAGAGGAGGCTATGACCTCTGGTGAAAGAGAAAGAATTTGCCTTCTGATACCTTTTGTTTAGATGTTACCCACTGGTAAGCCTACATTCATTCGTACATATCCTGATCCCGCTCTGCTATCTCATGTTTTTTACGTCCTTTAAACAGCATAAGGCGATAATAAATGCATTAATGTAAATAGCAGTGTAATGCATAATGAACATAGGGGTGATCTTCATCCCTTTGAACAGCTCTAAGTGCGACTCCGGCGGCTCCTCTTCTTGGAGCAGGTTCAAGTGAGGGTCATGTTTTAGCAGCAGCAGCCATTATTTCCTCTAAATGTGCATTTGCATGAACCCGCCGAGGTCAAGTTGGTTAGCTGCCGTTAACGTTGCCGGTCAACGCTCTTCCTCCTCTCCGCCACCACTTCACCGCTGTGAAATAAGGGGCTATTGTTCGTCATTTCAGCGGAAGGAAGGAAGGGAAACAGGCACATAACTGCAGGCGCTGTGTGAAATGTTAAAATGGAGATTAGCCCGGCCGCTGCAGATCTCGCTTATAATGATTAAACATCACGCCTTGCATTTCAATTGGAACACTTGTGGCTGGGAGCGCTCTGATAAGGTCCTGGTTTAATTCACACATGCAACATTTAGAGGGAAGAAAGGACATGCTTTTAGAGAGAGAGAGCAGTGGTCGGTTCAGATGTTTGTCCACGCAGCTCAGTATGACAGCAGGAAGCAAAACGAAAATACTGGCAAAAATCAACGGCACACCTTCTAGCGCTTTTTAAAATGCTTCAGTTTTTGGGTGAAGAAAATAACTGCAAAAATACAACTAAAGCCTCTTTGGTTCACAAGCTTAATAATTCACTCTGAAGTGCACTACACTCCCCAAAAATACCATAAAATATGGTTGGATTATGTGTAATGCATGGATTTCATCTTTAGGTGAGGATTACAATCAGGAAAAGCATCAAATATATTTGCTACTAAGCTATAACCATTAGAGGAACAACATCGCAAAGAGTCTTTTGTCCGAACCAAATATTCAAGCTCATTCTGGAGCAGAGCGCTTTGCAGCCTGTATTAACATCACAAAGACGTACAGCTGCCCTCATCTGTGTGGCTTTACTAAAATTACACTTTCGAAAAGATCAATAAGAAATACAACATATAGATGTATAAGCAACACACTAATACAAAGCTTTACATTTTGTATTGACTATAACAACTACGGCAGCAGTCCAACTTTATGTTTGGGCTAGGTTAGGGAACAGTTCTGGTTTTGGTTAGATATTGAAAAAGTCATCTTACCTCATCTTGCTTTTAAATCAGCGTTGACTTTGTCAATATTTAACCATGACCAAGTGCTGAGAGTTTCCTTAACAGAACCATAAAAGCTATAAAAGAAAGTTTCCGGGAGTCGTAATTGAAGGAAAACAAATGAATTATGTTGACAGAAGATCACTAATCCAGGCCGCACTGCGTTTCCTACAAAATATTTCTGCTACTGTAAATGAGTTTCTGAGACAGGTGTGATTTTGTGCTGCATTTCTTTTACTTAGACTGTTTGGTGATGCCCCCGATTGCATCATCAGTTCCTCATTAACACCAAAACAGCCTGCTTCCTCTCCCTCGGTGTCTGTTCACTTCTTTAACGTCTCCTCCATCCATACATCACCTCCCACCCACCGCCTGCCTGACAGTCTGCCTAATACCAATTACACAAAACTCTCTCTGCCCCCCCCCCCCCCCCCCCCCCCCCCCCCCCCCCCAGCTCCCTGTCGCTTTCTTTCTCTGCCAAAAATGTATTTCCTGACCACAAAACACCACTCTCCTCCTCTCCTCTCCTCTCCTCTCCTCTCCTCGTCTTCCTCTTCAGCCACAACTCAGGCTGCAGTGTGAAGCGGGCTGAAAGAGGCTTTCGGCGCCACTTTTCTGCAGAAATCTCAGCTCTCGAGTGTTTGGGGAAAAAGTCTGACTGCCGTGGAAGGGAAATTAATTTTTTTGAGCTACAGTATATTTGAAAGTCCTACAACTTTATTTTAAATTCTCCTTGAGAGCTCAACGTTCCTAAAGATACCAAATATGCTTATACTGAGTCAAATTTTGTCATTCATCTTAATGTGCCCTTATCACCTTGAAATTGCTGCTTCAACATATTTGACTTCCTCCCTTTTCTCCATTCTTGGACTCTAATTTCTCCTCTATTCTCCGCTGCTGCTGTGACCTGATTTCAACACCAGGAATCAATACAGTTTCATCTTTCATCTCATTTTACATTATTTTATTATCATCTGCTGCCCATTTTAGGGTCACTTTACATCCCCTGCTTCCGCAGTAACCACACGGTGAGAGGGGAAATAGGAAAGGAGAAACAAGGAAGGATGGAAGGAGAAATGAAAGTAAGAAGCCGGGGAGCTGAACTGATGCAGGTAAAGAAGAGAGAAGGAAGGGGGAGAAGGAAGGAAGGAAGGATGGGAGTAGAGAGGAAGACGGAGTTAAGTAAAGGAAGGAGAGATGAATAAAAGGGAGGAGGCAAGCAACTGAACAAGTGCTGTTGAAGAGCGGTTAAGAAGGGATAAAACGAGGAAAAAAGTGCAAGAAAGGAGAGAAGATAAAAAGACAACAGATTAAAAGAAGGGAGAACATGAGGAAGTAAACGCATGCTTGTGAAAATGAGGAAGTTAGGCAGAAAACAAAAGAGAAAGTAGTGAAGGAGGTATAAAAAGTAAGAAAGACAAAGACAACTAGGAGAGGAGGACAGGGGTTGGTGAAGATGGATAAGGGAGGGAGGAAAGTAGAGAAAGTGGAAGGAGAGACGACGAGGGAGGAGACAAGTAAGGGAACTACTGCTGTTGAAAAGGTGGATGCAAAAGAGGAAGTGAAAGATCAAAGGAAGAAAGGAGGAGGAAGGAGGAGACATTAGAGAGATAGGGAAGGGAACAAATGTAGGAAAGGAGAAGGAGCATAGAGAAATCAAAGGAGGAGGAAGAGGCTGAAGGAAGATGAAAGGATGGGGTTAAAGAAAAGAACGGAGGAAAAGGAAATAAGAGAACTGAAAATTGGGAGGACGACTGGGAAAGAAAAGGAAAGAGACAGAGGAGAAAGATGGTGAAGGAGGAAAGAGGCAGGGAGGAGGCAAGGAAGGAAAAGTGAAGGAAGAAGAGAAGATAAGGAAGGAAAGGAGGAAACGAGAGCGAACTGAAGGAAGGAGGCGTTTAAATGAAAGAAATAAAAAAGGAAATATGGGGGATGAAGAGGAGAGGGTAAGGAGAGAAGATGTAAGGGAGGAGGCAAGCAAAGAACAAGGGTTGTGAAGAGGAGGAAGGAAAGGAGGAAACTGGGGAGGAGGCAATGACTAAGGGAGTTAAGAGAAGGGGAAACTGAAAAGGAGAGACAGGGAGGAGGTGAGGAAGGTAAGGTATAGGGAGGAAGAGGAAGAAGAAATCAGGCTGAAGGAAGGAGGAGTCAAGGAAATAGAGGAGGAGTAAAAAGAGAATGAAGGAAGGAACTGAGGAGAACATAAAGGAGAGGAAAGATGAAATAGGAAAGGAAGGAGACAAGAGAAGTTGGGGAAAAAATGGGGACAGCGCATAGAAGAGAAAGGGATGAAGGAAAGGAGAGGAAGACAAAAGGAGGCAGGATGGAAAGACAGAGGCGGCGAGCAAGGGAACGAATAGAGGCAAGGAGGAGGAAGGAAAGGAGGAAATCAGGGTAGGAAGGGGGAGGGGGTGACTGAAGGAAGGAGGAGTTAAGATTAAAGGAGGTGTAGGAATATGAAGACAAACAGCCTAAATAAAAAACCAGAAGACGAGAAATGGGGTAAAGTGATGAAAGCTTTGGGGAAAAGGAGGCAGAGAAAAGCAACCTGCTGCAACTGTGTCATCCTCTTCAAAACAAGCTGTGATAATATTTTCTTTTTGTTGTTCCCAGAAATATTGTGTGGCAATGAATTTAATCATTTCGCCCCCGAATTTCAATTTACTGCTGTAATGCGATGCAACAGCGCTATAAGCACAGTGTCATAAGCGCCTTCCTCTGAGTGCGTTTGATATTCCTCATCCACAGCAGCCGCATACAGGGTTTGTTTTTATTGAAATGTGATTGGGTGGTGTCTCGCTTTAGGGCACGACACTCTGCAACTTGAGGATTCACAAGTCAATTTCCTGAAGTGGAATCCAATAACAGTCAAGAAGCAGAAGCGAGGCGTTACTTCTCCTTAGGAACATCAGGAGAGCGGCGCTGAAAAGACCGCAAGACACTCCGAGCTCGCAGCCGGAAACATCTTTCGGGCCGGAGGATGGGAGGAGAGGGTTGTCTTGAGGAAAAATTAATCAGCTGGGAAAACCTCGACTGAGAAACCAGCTTTTGACACAGCGGTCATGTCCTCGGGGATGTCTTCTGGGGATTTTCCGAAGGGTTTTAATGACCTGAGGCGTGCCTTACAGGCTCCAGTTTAAAGTTGCACGTCAGACCAATATATGTTATGCTCAGTGTCTTCAAATCTGGCTCCTTTCAAATGAAGTGTGAAGAAAATGCTGCCTAGTAAGTAGACTGTAAATAAACTTGTGAATTTTAATACTTGACACAGCAGACCGGCAGCATTTGCTCATCACGTTCAGCTACGGAACGGACCTCAAGATCAAAAAATCTAATCCCACAAAGTTCTAAATCGGCCTTGATGTGAATTTAGCACTCGATGAGGAGAGCCTGTCCAGCCACCACGTTCTCATCTCAGTGCGTCATTACTAACGCTTTCAGACAGCGTGAGAAAGCGTAATTATTTGACGCCGAAGGTACCCTTCAGCGTCCGTATGAAACGCCACCGTTTGCTACATTGCAGCAAAACAAAGGAGGTCGACATGCATAAAGTCAGTGACTTAGGCACAAACAATTGTGATGGTTACAGTAAGGGGAGGCGGGGCTGTCAACACCTTTAACTCGAACGTAGCTACCTAGCACTTCCGGTCTGTGTGAGACACCTCGGGTCGCAGGGCTTAAGTGTCTTGCTCAGGGACACATTGGTGGACGGGTCACAGTGGGGGATTGAACCCGGGTCTCTCACGCCAAAGCCTTATGTCTTACCCATTGCGTCATCACCACCCACTTAACCTCCACTCTCCTCCTGCTCTCTCTCTTCCTTGGCCCTGTCAATTTGTCACTCCCTTTGGGGGGGCGTAACGCAAGAAACGGAGAGCAGCGGGGGTGGGGGGCTAGTAAGAGATGTGATTGGGCCGGCCTAGTGTCAGTGTAGAAAATTTGCCCAATTGGCTGCTGTCCAATGCTTTTTAAAAACAGTTATATAAATACATAACTTACGTTACACTGGGCCCAAAAGTGCATCGACCCAGCGGGTATTTGCCCGGTATGCCAGATTACCGGTTCAGGCATAACCTGACGTAGTGCTAAACTCCAAAATGCGAATTATAGTTTGTGTCCGCATAACTAGAAGCTCTCGTGACATGTATATCTGCCAATGTCCACATGGAGCCTAGGTGGACGTCTACGTGCAGACCAACATTTGTGATTGCTCAAACACAGTACCAATCCTGTAGGGCTGGGGCGATTCGTCGACGTAATCGATTACGTAAGTACATCGACTCCCATCATCCGGTGTAAGTGGGACTCACCCCGGACAAGCTCCAGCTACAAGACCGCGCCTTCAACTGGCTGAAGCTTTGGAGTATTTTAGCCAGACACTTAACAACGTGCTGCTTCGTGAGCTCTGTGAATTGGAAATAACTTCACTGCAGCACAACTGCTGTCCACGAACACGTGAAGCAAAAGTATCCCGGAGCACTGACGGCAGCACCGCGGATCCTTTTTACTTTCTGTATCCACACAAGCACGGCACAAGAACTGAAACTGACAGCACAGTCTGTGAATCATTTCAGTTGTTTTCTTTTTTGCCCCACACTGATGCAGAAATACATCTGATTATGACATTTAAAGTTTTAAGTAAAGTAGGAAATTGGATTCATTTTAAGAAATGCTGCTATTGTCATTATTCTAATGTACTTCATCAGGATGATTGAATAAATTATTATTCATAAGGCTTTATTTTGAACAAATTGGCATGTTAATCGAGTAATAGGCAACTTTTTTTAGTCATTAGATTAATCGAGTAATTGTTGGGAAGGTGTATTGATTTATTCTCTCATTTACATGTGCTTCTCCTGGTTACGCTTTTCAGAGTTTCTCCCTTTTGCTAACTGAACTTCAGCCTGACAAGTGAGTAGAAATATATGAAATGGTACGTTAGCCAATAGTAGGAAGTGAGCTGATTTACTTGATGTTTGAGTTACAGACGATGTTAGACGAAGACAAACACAAGTTCTCGACAAAGTTATGTTCCCGACAAAAGACAGAGCGACAGCCATCATCTTCTTTTCACTGAATGTATTTTATTGTAAAGCTATAAGGAAGGAGTAATTACAAGATATCATTTCTTTGATTTGCTCAGCAAAAATAAAAGACCACATTTATTTTTATTTTTTTTTTATTCAAACATGCGGATGCTGATCAAAAGAGAACAAAAAAGAGAAACAAACACATCACCAACTTCCTCCAAGTAAATTAAAAGACCAGGGTAAAAAAAGCAAAGAAAGAAACAAAAGAAATGTATAGTTTGTCTTCGGACTCGGCCCGGACGAACATGAGAGAACGGAAAGGAAGGCGGCAAAACCGGTGGATGATGGGAAAAGAGACGCTGTCGTCTCCGCTCTGAGCCTGACTCATCACTCCTACATTTAATAGAGCCTACGGGTACTTCATACAATATAATCCTACAGGTCAGATTTCCTTCACGTTGTCTGAATATATATATAGTTTTTTCTTCTTCATTTTTTAAAAACCTACACTTCCATGTACATAAAACTGTACAAAAAAAAAGTCATCACTAGCATTGTTCCTATATAAATATAACCAACCAACAATTAGGCTACAAACATGGACTTCCTGTAAAGACGAAAGTGATTCGGCAGCTCTGTCCTACTGTTTTCTTATTCCAGTTAAAAAACACACACTCCATCCTTGATGTACGGAAGCTTGGTGAAGCCATGGCTGTTCTTTTTTGTTTGTTTGTTTGTTTGTAAAACTGAGATGTGGTGTTATGTTATGTAATCCCATTATCTCTAAATTATTAATTGATTTCTTTATTTTCTCAAGAAATGTTGTGGTTCTTAGACGTTTGTTAAGATTATTACAAAGACATACTTCTCTAGTATTCAAACATTCTCTTTTTTTTTTTTGTAAATTTGATGACTAAATTTATTCATCTGCAAGATTTCACGTCTGACTTCTTTTGTGAGTTCCTGTGAAATCAAACCCTAATCTTGTGATTGAGAGAAGTATGATGACATGATCACGAGATAACAACTGTAAAATTAGCATTCATGGCCACTCTCGGCCTTCCGTATGTTTTGAATCTCCGTCTGAGACGGCTGACTTGTTGTTTGGGGTAAAGGGTGAAATCAGATGTGTTAAACACTGCTTGTGTCAGATTTTGATGGAGTTGAGAAATAGAAAAAGTCCAGTTTGCTCGCTCAGAAAACCTCATTAACACTGCCGCGTCTGGTAAAAAACAGCAACGATCATTTATATTCATACAGTATGTCTATAGCAGTGTTGATTCCATAACATTGATAAAACAACTGCGACAACAACAAAAATGTATAATATTCATAAAGTTGGCTTGTTTCATGCTCAGCTGAAGCCTCGTGTTCTGAGACTCCAGCCTCAGTATAATACACAACCAGAAAACAGCAAACCACTCCAAACTTTATCACATGATTTCATGAAGAACAAGTCTGCTGCTCTCGTGTTATCACTCGGTTTTCTACTTACAAGACTTTTGCACTGAATAAATTAAATAAAAGTCACAGAATGAACTGACTGCGTTCATGAAAATCAAACAAAAACCATGAGACATGGCGGGCTTTTTTTTTTTTTTTTTTCAAAGACACTTCCATAATTCAAAGATTCCTAAAGAATTTGAATCAAATGGAGGCGTTGAGCTACTGGGCACGAAGTAGATATATTAGCCCCCAAAAATGACGAGAGAGAAACTTGACACTCAACCTCAAAGGTATAAATCAGTTTGAAGATCAGTTAGAGGAAGTTGGCACGCCATGAAAAGGTTGGCGGAGCTTCATGTTTTATTAAAAACGTGCACTCCACCGATTTTACTTGTCAAAGTCAATAAAGTAGTCACGGGGAAATGGTGGCTCTGGAGGAGCTGCGTCTGATGTCATGGTGACTACAAATGTGTTACAGAAAAACTTGTGTTACAAACTCTTGGGAGTTTTAAAGACGCTATCAAGTTGCATTATGGGGAATGTAGGATCTATGGTGCGTTCCATTTGACATGGGAGGTCGGAATTTCAGAGTTCAAAGTTGGAAATTTCCGCCCCCTTAAGTCGGACTGGGAAAACCGCACTATCCCGACTTTCTGATCCAAGATGGCTGCTCTGAGTATCAACAGTTAGTGAAAGCTGTAGTTTATGCTGTTTATTAGCACGTCTGTGTACTTGTGTCTCAGATAAATTTTCGTACACAAAGTGCTGTCCAACTGCTGTGTGTGGACGTGTTGATACAGCGTTTAGTATGAGTAAATACCGCACAATGCGTTTTTTATAAACCGGCGTAACAACGGCTGGCCGAGCGAGGTTTCCCGACTTGTTAACTGGAACGCCGTCAACTCGGGTGTGACGTCGTTCCCAGCTCCAACTTCCGAGGTAAACGGAACGCACCACAAGCCTTTTTGGAGCGTGACCCATACCGATAGCTTTAGTTCAGGACATCTTGACTTCTGTCTCCTACACGCCCCGCAACTTTATGGAAGTGTAAAACTAATCTGCTCACTAAACTGTTAAATAATTGAAAAAGTGAATCTTTTGCTCTTTCTTTTGTGAAGGAATCAAGTTACCATCCTGACGCCACAAACAACTCCTCCATCCATCTCATGAAGAAAGCGCCGTACGACTGAAGTACCTGCATCAGTTTCAAAGCTGGTTGAATGTGGCTATAAAGTTTGGAGTTGCGTCCAGAAGACGGAAGATGAGTCTTAATCTTTGTGGCGATGTGTAAGAAGAGTCTTTATGGATCGTGGATTTGTCAACATGACCATTGTTCAGTTTTCATCAATGCAAAAGTCCCAAGCATTAAAACTGTGATTACACGAGAGGCAAAAACTTGTTCCAGCCTAAATTTAGTGGACAGAGAGAAAAGATGATTTCACTGAGTCATAATGTTACTGACAGACTCGTAACATCACTGACAGAGTCAGACTGTGGAGAGGAGGCGAGGGAAAAACACTGAATAAAAATAATTCCTGTTGTGTACTCGGAACAAAGTGAAGCTTTCGTTAAAACTGCAGACTGAGAAACAAAAAGACATTCATGTTTCACTGTCATTTAGGAGCAAATTTCACTGCACGGCTGAACTCACAGCTACAACATGATTTAATAAAGACACCAGAAAAGTTTCACCACTGCATCAGTGTTTACGTAAAATAAATCAAAGTAGTAAAAGTACGAAATACAGGCTGCGTCTCAGATTGTGCTGTCGCTAAATAAATAAAAAGAAGTTGACTAAATACCTTTGCTTTTGGCTGTTTAACCAACCCGTTCTCACTCCCCGACTCGTCACATATGGACGCACGGTCAAGACCCATCGGCGTCAGTTTGTAACGCATTGGGGATCCATTTAGCGTCATAGTTCAGCGCAGTGGAGGAAACCCTGTAGTGTCAGTTTTTGACGGTAAAGGCAGGTATATGATATTTAACAGAAAAGACCGAGAAAGAAGGCGGTTGGAGTGGATAGTGGGCCATAACCCAGACTTTGAACCAGGAGACCGCGTTATGTATTAATTTTAACCCAAACCAATCATCTTTTCCTATACTTAACAGAGTACATTTTGTGCCTAAACTGAACCAAATTGCAACATTTCACAACTATATTAACGTGCCGTTTCAAAATAGCGATGTTTCGAAACGCTAGCGTTTTATTTTGAAAGTCTAACCAGACGTTACATATTTATTTCTGCCAAGCGTTGCTAACTTGAGCGCGGAGCCTTAAACATCTAAAAATGATGCTAAAGGGCTACCCAGGCCGTTAAAAAGCGCCGCCAAAGGGCCTCGACCAAGCGTCAATATGTGACGAGTTGGGAGTGAGAATGTGTTGGTTTAACTTATGCACCAAAAACTGCCCAAACTACAAGAAAAAGGTTTTAGCAACAACATTGTTGTTAAAAATTGGTTAATAAATCGCTCTCAATTTGTATTGTTGGCCACTTGGGGGCAGCAGAAGAAGCTGAAAACACAACATCTGACATATTATCACCTTATAAAGTTATTACATGTAACATGTGACAGCAGCCAGTTGTGTTTATGTCCACCTGATGAATGTAAGCTCTGCTTTGGTCTCCACCTACTCCTCAGGGAAATATCTGGCTCTTAAACTGCTAGATGTTCCTCTTTCTTCATCAGCTAGTCTCTGTGTCTGTTTGCTGCCGTGGCTAAAAAAGCTCTGTAGAGCTGCAGACGGAGCTAATTCCTTTGACATAATACAGAAAAATATTGATTAGTGCAGCTTTAAGAATAGTACATCACAACAAAAATAAACAATTTGAGACGCAGTCTATGGACACAAAACATTTCTCTGAAAGTAGAGCAGTGGATTTCATACATAAATAATGCCTGTCAGTAGTAAACCAATATGTTTTTCTAAATAAACCAAAGCATTTTGAGAAGACATTTATGCATTTGAGTCACAAATGAGTAAGTCTATAAAGTGTTTTAGAAATGAAGTAGTGCACTTTATATTTAAAATAAAACAAGGGTAAACTGATGTGTTTCAGTGCCAAAACAATGCATTTTAAAATTGTTGAAAGCATTTTAAATTAAGGACGGCATTTTTATTGTAAACCGGTGTGTGTTTAGAAAAAGATAATTAATTTTAGATGTCAACTAACTGAACACTATGTGAATAATGCACGTCAGCGCTGTGTTTTCAAAGTAAGGGGAAGCAAAGAAAAACTGTAGATTCATGTGCAGACAGATCAGAGCTGCGCGTTCCTTTGAATCCTGACAAATACTCTAAGATATGATCAATATTTTGTCCCTTCAAGTATCTGAAAGAAAGTAAATCAGACACATGGAAGAGCTTCACGCAGCCTCAGAAATCTACTGGACGACTAATTGAGAGGAGGAGCAGCAGCTGGCCGAAGCGCCACGAGAAGATGAATCATAACATTTCTGTTAAACTTCATCTCTCTCTAATTTTGTGAACCGTTTTCTCCTCTGTAAATATATATATGAAACGGTTTCAACACGTTACTGTGAAATACATACATTAATTTTTTCTTTTTTCAGTCACTGAAGCGGATTTGAAAGCGAATGTGAAACCAGAGGGACGGGAGGTGGACGCTCTGCATGCATAGACACCTGCTGAACACACACAGGCTGTCAGTGTGTATGACAGCTGATCTCCTGAGGGTTGACGGCTAGCTGCTGGTGGTGGTGGTGGTGGTGGATTTGGGGGTGTACTGGTGGTTCAAGTTTTCCTCCAGGGAGCAGGAAGTGTCTATAGTCTGACAGTAAGCCTCAAACCAAAAAGCTTAGGACCATCTCTATGCATGCGGACATACACACACATATATACTGTGTATTTTGTATATGTACTGTGTGGACACATACATTACCATGGTTAAAAATGCAATACTGTAACTGTAAGAATGTTTTTAAACTAAGAAGTAGTGATCTGCGGATCAATGCTAAAGTATCGATATTTCTGAAACCAGCGTTTCCTGCTCTAGGATTGGGACTCATTTAAAAGGATCGATATCTAAACAGTCATTTGGAGTGAGTGTGTGTTTTATCAGAAGTATCTTACTGTCACCAGGATCGTCTAATTATACTCAGTTGATAGGAACTACTTCTCCTTCCGCCTGTCAAAGTCATGCTTGTGCCGGAGCTTCTCTGAAGCGAGCCGCTGCAGCCCTTTACGTTTCCCGCGACTGAATACTGACTTTGGCCGAATGTGATAGCCGTCCTGTCTGGCTGTATTTTAGCTGTGAAGGTAATAATGACGCTGTGTGTGATGTGTGTGCAAAGACAGTAAAATACTTTAGCAACACCCCAAACTTTCGCTAAGCAAGTCACAATAATATGACGATGTCATGAAGCTGCAGTTCTGAGCAGGAGATTTTCATTATAATTAAAGATTATGTAGTTTGATGTCTTGTCATTATGCAGTTATTATTTTGAATTGGTAAGGCCACAGCCTGCTCCTTATTTCTCTCATAAATACAGAAACGGGAGGTCACATTAAACTAGAAATAAAAAGTATCGGCAGTACCAGCCTGGGTATTACTTGGAACTGCATCGTATAGGAATTAAGTGGTATCGCACATCACTACTAAGAAGATTAACCAGTTCATCCTGCCAAGTCTAGGTAACAATAAGACATTGGCTGATGGGATCTGATTACTTAAAGGGGAGGGTTACTAACTCTTGTTGAGGCTGTTGACTTGACTAAAGCACAATTTGTTGCACTTAAACAATAAAACAAAAAGTGCTGTATAAATACACGACATGGCTGAAAAGTACTCGTACTCCTCGTCTACAGGCGCCTCTTACGGCATAAAACACGTTCTGTCTGATCCGGGCCTTATGCTGTCTTTTCATCACGTCCCAGGAAACTAAACAAGCGTTCACTTTTGGCCTCGGGTGAGGATGCCATCTATGGTCGTTCAGACTTGGCCTCGGGTGGCTCCAACGACCATAACAACTGTCGTTACAACATCCATGAGCACTAACGAACCAGCGGTATCGATCATTCAGACAACGATAGCCGAGTTTCCCTACCAGTCAGTCGGAAGCGAAAAAGTCTCTTGAATGAGGGACGAAACGAGTATCTTCCACCAAGTCCAGTTGCTCTTGATTTTAACCTTTCTTGGATAACTATGTGCTGGATGAGTGAGAACCTTCACTGACATCCATAAAGAAATGCCTTTTCCACTTAGGTGTGGATGACCTTGACTGACCTCAACCCCGTCCACTGTGAGCTGGAGGCTGTTTCAGCGGCACATTAATGCCCAAGTTCAGCTCACAATGGGTAAAATGGCCGGGCTGTCCACATACTTTTGGCCATATAGTGTATCTCATTGTTGCTATTTTTCTTATGGTGGTTTGCGCACACACACAAGCAGTCTTGTGTTTGCTGTGAGGTAAAGCCTACAGCAACGCCCGAGGTCACCAGAGTTCATCAAGGGTCACCAGAGGTTGCTTTTCTTCTTCTGGGGTTAATTGGTGCCAAAGAGTTGAGGTTAAACTAACGCCTCATGACTCCGACCTCTCTCCTCTGTCTTTACCTTAGACAGCATAACACACCGGCCACCTGGGAGTCTTCCGGTCGGCGGGCGGGCATCATGGAGCAGGAAAAAAAATGACTTGTTACGGTGAAACTGTGAAGCGTGGCAAGGAGAAAAGGAAGGAGGCGAGTCGATGTGGACCTCCATGTTGGGCCTGTTAATAATCAATCAGAGCTCTGAGCGCCAGCGTTAAATCACCAGAGGAAGACGGGGAGCCTGGAGGAACGCGGCGGCACCCATGAACTCTAAATCTCTGTCACTGGGAAGGGCTGAACGGTCGGTTGAATGATGGTTGATTTATCTGCGGGGGAATACAGTGACTGTGTGTGTGGTTCCTGAACAGGCAGGTACGTCGACAGTAAATCAAATCACCTCCAGAGACCGGAGGAATTGTGTTTTGAATCGCGTTAACATCCACACATAAAAAACAAAAAAGCATGTACAATAAAAACCAATTAGACGGCAGAGATGGAGTAGCGACAACTTAAAAATAACAACACAAAAGCAGGGGAATGAAGCGGTCCGACGTGCTCAGTGAAGGCAATTGTTTGCTTTACAAAACGACATAGTTTGACCCCTCTGCGACCCCGTTTTGCTGCCTGTTTTGACTTCGAAGGCGTTGCAGCCCGGCGGCGCTTTGATGCTCCCTCTGTGATTCTGTTCACATCACACACGCTGCAAAAAAATAACGACAAGTCATTTAGTCTCACATTCAGCCGGTGAGACTTTTCTGCCAGCAGAGGTGAGATAATCCCACGTGTTCCCACAGCAGCTTTCTTTGGCTCGGGAAGTTTCCGGAAATTAATAAATTAAAATGAGATAAAATAAGGCAGATTTCTCCACTCCTTATGGGTAAGCTTGATTTCTAAATTCTGTAAATAGCAAATACTAACTTTAGATCAAACACGTGTGGTTCTCCATGTAGCAGAGGGCTTGAGACGCTGAGGACTCCCATCCTATCTCTGTGGATGTAAGAAATATTCAAAGAGTCTGAGGTGGATCCTTTGGTTCAGGTGCAAGACAGCAGTGCGTAATGCAAAACAAACTAAGAGGTTGTCTGCACACAAAGTGGATTTGTTTTCCCAAAAACACAAGAGCAGCGCTTGAATCATCATATAGATTTAAAAATCCTCTCCCGTTTTACATTTTCATGGATTTTATTTGCAGCTAATGGGCCGACAAATCTGCTTATGTGCTTTCGTCTTCAGATCAAAATCTTAAATGATCAAGACTCAAGGTGAATTTTCATCCCCCTGCTCTGATGAGCAGATTTTGCAAAAACAGGATCTCTATTCCCAGTGGTAAACCCATAAGCACAGAGCGAACATTTCTTACATAATGAGCACACTATATGTTGCCCGCTGCACATGTGACTAAGTGCCTCTTTCCCCGGCCCAAGAAACTTACACATATTAGATACTTGTGATTTAAATATGATCGATGAAAAGTTTGCAGTTGGAGTAGTTGTGTAGCTTTAGAGACACCCCTTTTATAATGATGGTCGATGGGGAAGATGCTGCTGTCAAAGACTCCAACATAATCATATTAAAACATAAAAAACACGTATAGCTGCCACATTCCTATTTCATTGTTGAGTATATTTTGTTATGTCACCATATGTTATATTATTTGAATTCCTGTACTGAGTGATTTACATTTTATGTATGTGTGCTATCGGTAATGTCCTCAAACAATCCGTTCAGGTCTCATCAAGACAGACGTCACGATAATTTTATGACGTAAGCTGGCGCTAAGATTTAGTCTTGTGAGCTTGCACTGCTGTTTCTTTGTTTTATCATGTCTATTTTGTAAATGGGACAATGGATTAGTAATCTGCAAGTGCGCATGAGTTGATTTAAGTTTCACCATCGGGTTCAGACCCTAAGGCTGAAGTAAAATATCCACTCATCCGTTCTTTTACTGACTTTTATCACTGGTGAAATAATCTCCCTCCACAGGCTGATTTCTTGCTTTGTTTCAAGACTTCAGGACTCAGTAAGAGACTAAATGACTTGTTAGGGAGATTTTCTCCAGCGCACGCTCACTGTGCCTTCCCTTTCATCCATCCAGTCTCAGCTGGTGCGCATCACGACAGGTGAAATCCCACATTACCCTCAGCAGCCGTGAACACCAGGCTCAGAATGAATGAACTTGCAAACCAGCTCGCTTTTTACTGGCGCAAATTATCGCCAGTAATGTGCAGAGCCTCGGGTTGTAATTAGAGTTTTTCTGCTGTGCTGTGTGGAGTGGGTGTTAGTGGACTGAAAGCCTATACAGGTGTCATTAATCCTGCATTCCTGTGCGACTGCAGCACCGCAGGAAGCGGCGCCCACCTCCCCTGCCGCTGCACATAGCTAACAGGTTTAATAAATACTTCTGCTAAATGCCAAACAGCTCGGCCTCACACTGAGGAGGTAAAGAGGTGGGAACTAACGAGAGGCGACGCTGACCAGAGAGCTCTTCCTTCAAGCTCAGAAACACAGCGGGGAAATATTCACCACAGTTACCACGACCCACCACTGCTGCGACGTTCTCTGTGTGCGTTTCAGAAACCACAACAGACGTTTTAATCAACATGCGCTTTGTGGATTAAGCTTTAGATTTTCATTAATCCTGACTGATATAATGTTCATTAGTTTTTTTTTAAATGAGCTGGTGTATGATCCTTGCTGGAACGCCGATTAAGAATTATGATGTTGATCTGTGTGTTGGACACTTTAGATTTTAAAATAGCTCCACAGCGACTGGCCAGACTGATATCCAACTGGTTGTGGACATTCCTGCTCCCCAGAGGACAAACCTATCTGATTTCAATGACTTTTCCTCTAGCCACATTCAAGACAAACTATTTTTATCTTGTATGGTGTAAGGATCAAAGAAAACTTTTGGATTGTGGATCAATAAATCTCTAATTTATTTTTCTGATTCATCGGTTAATCGTGTAACCTTTTGGAATGTTTTCCTAGAGGCTAAGGTGGTGATTTCAAATGTTTTGTTGGACCAACAGAGTCCAAAAACAAAAAGATATTAAGTTTACAACGATATAGAACACTTATAAACCAACTTTCACACTGGTTTATCAAAATTGCTGCTCATTCAGTGCTGGGGTAGCTCGAAGGACTTTACATTCTTAGATTTCCCACATGTTTGGGTTTGAATTGTTCGTTTTTAAGTTAAGTCATTCTTCTGCACAAACAAAATGTGTGTATTTTCATGTGACTTTTTTGGATTGAAAAGATTTAACTGTCTGATACATACATGTTAAGTTTTCATGTTATGGTATACTACTGACAAGAGCATTAATAATATAAATCGGTGATAATCAGCTTCGGCCGATCCACTGATTGAAGCACTTTCTTTTTATCGGTGCCCCTCTGAGGATTTTGTCCCCTCATGAACCCAAATTTAACTGTTGTAAAGTTGCAGAGGAGAGAAACAATAATAAAAAGTCTTGTGTTTTTAAGTCGGCACTGTCTGTGATGCTCCTGCAGTGTGACGGCGAACGCCGCGGCGTCGTTTCTCTGTACATGCGAACGTTTTCAGTCCATCAATCCGAAGTTACATGAAGATCTGCAGACAGCACGACAGCCACGGATCCACACCTACACAGCAGTTTCCTCTGTCACAGTTTGTAGTATTTACAGCTCTGTACACTGAAAAAAAAACAGCAAAAAACTTAATAGACCTGAAAAAGTTCTCAACAACAACGAGTCCGGGGATTGGAAAACAGCCGTGTTTCTGCGAAATGTCTTACATTAACGACAAGCTGTTTGTGATTAAAACGAGCCCAGTTGATTTGATGCAACTCGGCTCAAAGATGTATTTCCCGGAGTCAACGGAGAAAAATGTGAAAGAAAAACAAAACCAACCAATCCAAAAGAAATTCAGGATAGATAGCAATACACAGTATACTTAAGTAGGATTTACAAGAAGTTCTTTCCCTTCTCCCCCCGAAGGTGTTTTTTCTTTTTCCTTTCCAACACAGCAACGTAGCCTAAAGCAACACACAAAAATCCAACTCAAATACGTGAGTAGCTAAATAGTTTCCCATTAAATTATCACAACGATGTGGTGTAGTTTACATTCCTTCCGCAGCAGCAGGAGCCGCGTGTTTTCTTCAATTGATTTTAATTCATTCTATTTTACATTTGATTGGTTTCTACAGGGGACGGGGTTGGGGGGGGGACGGGGGGGGGGTGGCGGCGGGCGAGGTGGACGAGGATCTAAAGCCTTGTACGGTGGATACAGTTATAAAAAGGAAGAAGGGGGAGTCGGTGCTGCGGCACAGCGAGTAATAGGCACAGGGGGCTGCAGTGAGGGGGCGGGACAGGAGGTGGCGAGTAGCGACGGGGAGATGAGGAGGAGCGTAGGGAAGGGGTTGGGGGTTTTAAGGTGGAGAGCTGCGCCCTCACAGGTAGATCTCCCTCTTGGAGGTCTGGCCGGTCGGAGTGGTGGCCGAGTGGTACTCCACCGCCTGGCTCAGCGGGATCTCCTCCAGCCCACAGTCTTTGCCAGACGAGTCTCCGCCCCCAGGGTAGGCACTGCTGTAAGGCGTCATGAACCGCATGTTGGCCACTTTGGAACTGCTGCCGCCGCCACTGCCCGTCCCGCGCTCCTCCATTGTCAGGGGCTTGGGGCTGCCGTTGGCCATCAGCTGCTCTTGCCCGTCTATCTCCTGGTAAGGCACAAAGGTGGAGAGCTTGGGGGCGTTCTTGGGCACCTTGCGGTTGGGGGAAGGCTCGCCGGGCATCCAGCAGGAGTCGGAGTGGCCAAACTCGGTGCACTCGTGTGTGCAGTTACCGGTCATTGCCACGTCGGGAAGAGGCCTGAGGTCTGCAAAGAGAAAGAGGAAAAAGAGAAAGAAAGCATGAGTAACCTGCACACAACAGCAGAGGATAAAAGGGTCAGAGATGGAGATGAAACTGAAGGAGAAGAACTACAAACCTGTTGTGGCTAACATGTAGGCATGTCAGCTTCCTAATCATCCAATTGGACTTGTGTTTATGTCCATATCTACTCGCTTTTTCTGCTCTGGTTTGATGTCCAACACATGAGAAAATAATCACACTCTTTAGCTGCTAAACGCTCCCACAACTTCACTTTTGAATTTTTTGAATTCCCACCAAAATTGTCTACATGTGAACGTTACTGAACTTGGACCAGACTGGACAGACTGATGCTACACAATGTTTTGGGATGTACTGGTGATTTGGAAGCAGTTGGTTTAATGAAATGGGTGGAGAAAGGACAGATGGTTTATGGGAGTGAATTTCTCTTTATGTTAATGCCCAACTGTAAATCATTTCTGCACTACCTTTCTTTCTGTTTGTACCTTATTGTGATGGACCATAGTTTCTTGTTAGTTTGTATTTCAGTAATTTTTGAAGTATGTAAATACCTGCTGCCCAGAAGTTAAGTGTCTACAAGTGCTTCTGTTTTTTATTTGATCTAATTGCTCCTCTTTCTTGTCTATTTTATTGATATTTATGATGTTTACTTTGTTGTGTTGTCTGGTGAATGGATGCTTGTATGTGCTCTGTGCTTTGGTTTAAAGCCTGGTTTAAAGGCTGCAGTGCAATTTCCTTTGAGATAATACAGTTAAGAGTTAAAGTTGACCGTAAATAGAACTGTATTTGACAGAGGACAGATAAAGGTTTCCAGTCACAAACAAGAACAGATCTCTTAGTAAATGTTGCTTTTAAAAACCGACAAACCTGAGAGCGCAGTGCCACAGTTCAGCTGCGTACAGGCTGGCAGGAGCTGGAGATGCTGATTAAAACTGTCATTATCCCTTCATCCACACACACACACACACACACACACCTCTCTCCATTTTAAAGAAATTAATTAAAGCTCAGTGTGTATTTTTAAAGTCACTAATAGTTCACAAAGTGCCAGGAACGACGCTTAATTTGTTGCTGAAAGACGGAAAGCACATATCAAACGGCGGATGCTGAGCATGAAACAGGATCAGCTGATTTAAAGGAGGAAAAAAAAAACGCTCAGATTCGTTAAAGCGTTAATTATGTTGCACAAACACCCAATTAAGGCAAAAATAACACTGTAGCTGCTTTTCTCTTTACCCAAAAGAAATGACACGATGAAAGATGACAGATACAGAAGATGTCTTCTTTCTTATATTGATTGATGATGTGAATATTAAGGTCATGATTTCTACCCTCTAGATTGTTTTTTTTTTTAATGATTATAACTTTAATCCTGAGCCTCTGAGACAGACATGAGGACAGACAGAAACTGACAGACAGACGGACGCAGGGCTGAGTTAAAAAAAAAAATCACAGCTTAGAATGGAAAAAGGTCAGCGATGGAAGCAGAAATATCAATGCGTATGCAGAAAGTAACCTTTCTTTTGTGCGTGACATTAGATCATTCTTTGATACTGGAGGCTGGAGGCGTGCAGGGGGCGGAGGGGCTGCCAGTCCTCCCGGGGAATGGCGCTTATTTCCCAAAATGCTCTCTGCTTCATGCATAATTTAAAATCATTGCCTCCTTTTTGCAAAAAGGAGCTATAGTCGGCTTTTCTGTCTGTTTGCGGGTTGATGTGTACGTTCTAATCCAGGGGAGTGCTGAGTAGCGGCCGCGCCCCCCCCCCCCCCCCCCCCCCCCCCCCCCCACTTCCCCTCTCAACCCCTCTTTCCCCTCCCCACATTCTCACGGCCGCCGCTGCCGTGGATTTTGGTTTTTAAGCACTTCCCATGCAAAAGCAAGGTGCTTGCAAAAATGTTAAGTCATGTGCGAGTGGCTGCTGAGTTCAGAGCGGCTGTTTAATAAGCGCTTTGCCTCTGAACGTCGTGTCAGCAGCAGGCTTATAGAGCACGGCCGCCCTCGGAGCTGCACAGCTGAACAAACTCTAAACTTGACTCACTTCAATAGCAACAATACGAAAAGGACTCCAAGCTCAGCTGGACTGCAGCCTGTAGGGAAACTTTGTTAAACGACAACCGTGACCTCTGACTTCGTCAATAAATGCTATTGGAACCTCTTTTCATCTCATCTGATTTCTACAAAATACGTCTCCAGCAGCTAGTTTCAGCTGAACCTTGAGTTGCGAGCAGCCCGTCCCTGAGGCCGGAAAAAGCTGCAGGCTTACCGTGAGACAACTGGTTTGTGAAAATTTAATTAAAAAGTAGTTTGGTTATATGCACCAGTAAAGCACAATGTCAACTGACAGGATGAGGGCATTGAGGCAAGACCTGTTTACTCCCTGATCTGATGCCATGATTTAAAGATGCTCCCTGTGTCAAAATTTAGTTTCAAGACCTTCACTTTTTCCAGAGCTAATTGCATTTTCCAACCTCAATCAGAAAAAAAAACTGGCTCATTCTGAGAGAAACGCATTTCCAAAAGGGCTTTAGGATCCAACCCGTCTCACTTTGTATTTTCAGTCCTCTTTGTGCTCATCCTCCTGAGTTCAGCTACAGACGCTCCTCCTGGAAGACTCACCACTCTGTCTGTTTATGTTTTGTCACCGCGAGCTCTCTGACACTTGTCAGAGTGGAGCGTCTTTCTCAGGGGAGCCATCTTTGAACAGGTGATGTTTAAGAGTATAAGAGGAGATAAACAGGAAGCTCGCCTTCTGTTCAGTCACTCTGTTAGTGGCATGATGTGATCAAATTGTTGCTTCAGTATACAACCTGTCGACTGCACGTCCTCATCTCAAATGAAAGCACGCAAGTCATGCTGCACATGTGTCGTATACTCATGCTAAGAATAATACAAACAAGATAAACAATGGAGAAAATGTACGCAGTCTTTTCCCACTTTTTACAAGTTGTTAGTTATAATTGCATGTTAATGTGTAAGTATGAGCATGTATGTAGATTATGACAAGACTATAGAACAAAAGTCAAGTCACACTCACCAACCTGATACTATTTTTAACAGAAAAAAAACAGTTTCAGTCTCTAATCAACTCCAATTTCTTCATCTTTTGCCATTTTTTTCCCCGATTAAGTCAGCTAAACGCATCTGTTCCTGCTAAAGTGTGCACAGGTCTTTCACGTTACCAGCCTTCCACAGGCGCAAAGGGAATTATCACTCCCATTCCTGGCACATTATTAACGTGCAACATCCGCAGGTAGGTTTCGACAACGACAACACTAGGGGGAAAAAAAGAAACAATGCCCTTTGAGACACTAAAGGCTTCTAATGTGAAACATTCTCTACGTGCACACTACAGGGAAGTGTGGTCTCATTAACAGTTTTACAGAGATCTAAATTGGCAGTATGAGTTATGGCATAACAGAATTAGTGCTGTGGAATCGAACATTTTAATGTAATTTGTCAAGGGGGAGGAGGAAACATGGAGGAGGTGTTGAGTTTGCATTAACAGCAAACATCATCATGAGTAAATAAAAACAAACAGAAAGTAGAGACACGTCTGATAAACTTTACTTATAACAACAAGTAAAAATCCTGTTTCTGATTTGCTCTGCAGTTCAGGTAAATGAAAGCCATGGTCGTTATTCAAGAATTTATAGTATACAGTATATTTATATATATATACATGCATGTTATGCGTTTTTATATATGTTTGTGTAGGTTATTATGTAGGTACTGTCCCACTGCAAAAAGTCCTTAATATGCACTCGACACATGACTCAATATACAACAATAACTGATTAAAAAAAAAAAACAAACAGAGCGCGGGGGCCAATCAGAGTGTGACCCCGCGTTCAGGCCCTCAGCACAGCGATCTGTAGCTCTAATCACAGGATTTAGCGCCGGGCCGATGGGGGTCGTGTTCGTCCTAATTAAGCACAAGAACTAATTGGCTCTAGTTTGAGATGGAGCTAATTGGCGAGCATGATGGGAGGAAGAGTTATAGCAGTTAGGGTGGGTTGCGTCTAAGATCAATAACGGTTTTGGCTAATAAGGCCTTCCTCTGGCGGTGGACACGAGCGGATTGCAGCTACCCGTCTTCAACGCAGATCATCATCAAAGGAGACACGAAGGCTGATCAGATGCTGATGAAACCTGCTGACGCAACAGTTTTCCCTGCTGCGGACTCATTAGTGACTAAAGCACAAACATCACAATCATCTGAGAACTTTGTCACCTGAAGAACCGAATACGGGCTTTGATTTTAAGTTAAAACGTCTTGGTTTTTTTGGTATCTTGCTGTGTTTTTTTTCACATTTTGTGTATCAACTGGATTGTTTCTTAAAGCCTTAAGATGACAACGTGAGTCTGTACATTTACATTGCTAAAGCTTTTATCCAAAGTGACTTACAATTGCTATGTATGTCAGAGTTTGCACACCTCTGGAGCAACTAGGGGAGAGGTGTATTACTAGGTGTACACAAAAAAAAAAAATTAATAGTAAAATGTCCTGAGTACACTCATGCTTCTCTGAGGATTTACACTAATGATTGGATCCTATGAGAGCCTCCCCTCAGGACAAACTTCACATTATAACATTTCATTAGAAATGCGACAAGAGGACAGTTTCATGAGCTGTTTGATACAGTACTTCATCAGTGGAAGAAGTAATGCTGGTATTATTTATCCCACATCACATTCTTCTTCATCTTGTATGCTGTTTTACGTTTTTTCACTGTTTGGCCACTTGTTGTTTCTCCATGTCTGCCAGGTGAAAGAAACTATGTTTGTTGTAGTGGCCCTTGTTATGTACTTGATGTACTTGACTGGCAGACCCTGAAAGTACCTGGAACATGCGTGTAGTATCATCTTCTAAATAGTGCCCAAAAAGTAGTTCATGCAAATCATCCCAAAAGTGGGTAAACAACAAACAAGACCCATGACAATGCAGCCTAGGTGCCAAAAGAATTACATCCATATTGGCTATCCTGTCACAATCTACTACCAATGTCAACCTTTGGTGGAGATTGTTCTAGATGGAAGTAAAAACATGATGTTCAGTATCGTCATCTTTGACACTGGCTGCACATGTTGGGTACCTGCAGCGGAAAAGACCTCCAAGAACACTTAAATCCTCTGTAGGTTCAGTCTAGATGTTCCACATTGGAGGCTGAGAAGAACACTGCGGCCTCATGGGGACGTTACGAGGACATTAAACTGTTAGTGTTCTTTCATCAATAACAGAGAGTTACATGGCCGAAGTGGCAACAGCACTGGTCGGCGATTTGGGGTTCCTCATCAGCAGTATTGGGCAGTAACGTACGCGTTACTGTAGTAATATTACTTTCCCCAGTAACTAGTAGTGTAACTAATTACTTTTTCAAAACAGTAATATTATTTCAGTTACTAATCCAAGTAACACCGTGTTACTGAAAGCACCGTCCTTGACATGAACGCGCGATTGTGCTGTAGCTCAGCGGCACCGATCATATGTTGTTCAAGTCAGCTGTTAGCCAAGAAGCTAGGAAGAATGGAGGACGACACGGAGAGATGTTCCTTCCGCGGCTGTAAGCAGCTACTGCCATGATTAAAAAGTCAGGAGAGACTGCTTTGTTTTGGGGGGGTGGCAGTGAAAGTACTATAGTAATAGTGATAATAGTATATACTAGTGAAAACTAGTTATTTTTATCACCCAGTAATAGTACGTACGTTAGAAATAGTAAAAACAATTTCTGAGCCCAACACTGCTCATCAGTACTTAAAGGAAGTTTGAAAAGTTCTACGGTAACCCCTGGAGGAGGAAATGCTATCTCTCCTCCTCTCTCTACAGTACCCTCAGTGAGGCTCGGCGAGGCTCGGCGGCGGTGCTGTCAGAGGGCCATGACGCTGAATTCAAGGTTGCCTCCATTAGTCAAGGCTATTTAAAATGGAGTAGCCCTCCTGAGTTTTTCCCCCTGTAGCCCTTATCTACACTCCTGAGTTTCAGTTAACCCCGGGGACCCTCGCTCGCCCTGGCGGCCTCTCTCCCTGCATAATACACTCCGCTACCTTGGTCACCATTTTCCGGTCAAACTAATTAGATTTCAGAGTCCCCGCTTGGGAGGATGTCAGTGGTATGAAATGAAAATAATTTCCAGATGAGTATCTGACATTTTACGCTGTCGACTGGAGTAAAGAGCCCGGGCGGACTGGCTCCTCTCGTTCCCTTTTTTCCCCTCCTCCTCCCCTTCTTCCTCTTCTTTTCCGCTCCATCACTTTAGTCGCAGAGATATGCTAAATCCTCGTGCTTCCCCTCTCTCCGCTCAGTCCTGGGTGATAAATGGAAACGAATGTACACAAAAGAGAGCTTCTCTTTTTTTTTTTCTGCATCTGCTTGAAGTGCTAATGTGTTTAATTACTTTGAAGCTGGGTTTCGTGTGTGTGTGTGTGTGTGTGTGTGTGTGTGAGAGAGCGCGCGAGTGTTCGTGTCGCAGTTAAAGCTACAGCAGGAAAACCTTCAATTAATGCCTTTTCTCTGTCGATGACAATGGCTCCAATTTATCTTATAGGAACAATAGAGGAGTGAGAGGAGGTGCAGCTGCTCTGAACGCTCAAAGACGTCCAGGAGAAAGCAAACGACATGCTGCTGCAATCAGCGGTGATGCCAACAACCCACGCACACTAGGATACCTTAGCTTTAGAAACATGTTACTGACTCATTCCAAGAGTCTATAACACGGGCCTTGATCACACTGGACAGAATTTGTTATTCTATGTGTTGGATTGTCAAAGTGTCAGATATATATATATATATATATATATATATATAAAGTATATAGCATACTGTCTCGCACAGACATTGATTACTGTCGCACATCGTGCTTACGCTGTGTGAACACGACGTGATTATGATGCCGCTGTTTGCAAAGTGGAGGAAGAGAGAGAAAATAGCGAGGGACGAAGAAGAAGGACACAACCACTCTGTAATGTCACGAAACTTATGTCGCCTCGGCAACAGGTCTATCATCAAGTCCACGGAGCGGACCCCCGACAAGGTTGCAGTAACAGCAACTTTAGCATTGAACTGAAATCGTGATTGATTGTTGAGTTGAAGTTTAGCCAAAGTAAGTACACACATGCGTTTGTTGTTCTCTGCCTGGTTGGGCCGTGAGTTTGGGTTGTAACGTTAACTTACACAGCTGATCCCGGTGCTGTGACACCACGATGGTGGAACGAGCTACCACACGCCACTCCTGAAAACTCTGCAGAGAACACTTCCTCTGATAACACCTCTAACTCCTAACCTCTAACATGCACTTCCTGCGCTCTTCTTCTCCTGTCCCCTTACAATTATCCTGTATTGATTGCACTTTGTTAACTCTAACTTCTTTCCCTAGGTATTTACTCCATTGGTGTGATACGTGCTATGAGCTCTTACTACTATGTATTGTCAGTTGTAGACCTCGTGCTGTATTTGATGCTCTGCTGATGCTTGTGTGTTGTTCTTCAAATGTAAGTCACTTTGGCGTCTTACCAAAAAAGCGTCTGCCAAATGAGTGAATGTAATCGTTATCTGCAGCCATAAATCAGATGATTATGGCGTCCACATAAAAGACTCCATAGTGAGCGTTAAAATAAGATTTGAGATGCTCGTGAGCAGCACAACAGTAACGTTTGCTGTCTACAAATTGCAGGGGATTGCATTGTGCGATTGTGCAAGAGAGTAAAGTGAGCATGTTGTGAGCCCGATCCCAACGTCCACACTCACAGACTTTGAGGCGCATTCCCGGGAAGTCCGGGCCGTCCCACTGTCAAATCGTCAAGTGCTCTCTCATGGACATTTTCAGCCCTTTTTAAACCCTTTTCATAAGTCGCATTTCTGCAGACTTTGCCTGAGGGAATTGCCCACAGTTCATAGCGGTATGACAGGAAACACAGGGGTTACCAGGGTTACCAGTGGACATTCAGAAGCGAGAGAAATATCACGGCAAATCTGACTTAATAGGGCCCGTGTCCACCAAAGCATTTTTTTTCCTGACGCCAGCGTCTATTTTCAATTCATTGCAATGGGAGTGCCACGTTTTTACAACATAGTAAAAACGGCGGCAGCGTGACGAGGCGCTGAGCGTCTTTTCCGGTCGCCGAGAGTTGAAAAATGTTCAACTTTGAGAAAAATACTGCGCTCTGTCTCACTACTGTCACTTCTTACCCAACCATTCAATCACAGTGCAGGGGGGGGCGGGACAAACACCACACCGAGCACATATGATGTTGAACGAAACAAGGTGCCTCCTCGCCGAGTTATTAGCTTGTCCGCAAAATCTCACGAACCCACGTCTGTCCTCTCATGTTTCAGCCTTCTCTTCATGCAGAGCAAGTAGGCCTACATACTTTGTGGTGACATTTTTACATTCAGTGAAATTAAGTACCTTGCAGTACTTGCAGCACATCATCTTTGGTGGACACGGGCCCTAAGAGAAGAAGAACCGTAAACAAACAAGCATGGAAACCAACGGTGATGCTTAAATTGATAGGATTGTTCTTAACATAGACTTAAGATGGTACATAGAACACATGAAGTCAGAGGAACGCAATCACCTCATTACACACTTCGTTTATTCAACTGGTATTTTAGTTTTTCCTTAATGATGCTGTTCTGACCAACAATAGCGTATTGATTATTGACAAATATATAGTGATATTTACCTCTCCTCCACTCTGTAGGGTGAGAGCCTGCAAGACTTAAAAATCAGGCAAAAACATAAAATAAAAAGTGTGCAACGTGTTTCAGCGTCGTCAAGGTGATAATAATAAATGCTGTCCCGTTCCTGTTTATAGCATTTTGAGCCCTTGCAGCCTCTTGCACTCAATCACTCTCCAAGTGACGTCAGTAAAGTCTGTGAGCGGTCAGGGCTTAGGGGGGGGGGCATTGGGATTGGGTCATGGACATTTTTGTTTCATTGTGGAATTTTTTGAGGGCGCTATAGATTTCACAGTATTCAGACACCAAATTAAAATGCAAGTATTTAGGTCAGTCTTTTGTAAATAGGGCACAAATAGGGATTTTGGACACAGCCCCAGTCTTCCCCTAAGAAGCCATGTGATCCTGTAACAACATCATGCTACTTCTGCCAGTCATTTGAACCGCCATGCTTCATAAAGCAGCTGTTTTGTCACATCTCAGCTACCGTACCTTCACTACTTTCTACCTCCAGTCTGCGTGCATGTGCTGCAAATGGCATGTTCTTCGTGACTGTCACTCTTGAATAAAATCCTGACACACCTGAACTTGAAGGGGCAATCCGCCTTCCCGGCAGAGTACCATGACCTCGGACTCTGGTTATGTTCCCATCAGACATTATTTACTGTGTATATAGTTTAGATTTTTCTCTTAACTAACAACAGCGTAGTTTTTACTGAACAGGGATGTGAACACACACGGCTGTAAACCTGAATCTGTATTCACAGTCACACATCAAATCAAATCCTCAGTTCAGTGATGCTTGTACTCACACACAAACACAGAAGGTCTTTCGTGTGCTTTCCCTCAGAGGTTCAGTGCGATCCTGGGTTGTCACTGTGTGCTGCACACCGTGTTCCTATAAAGATTTTACAAGCTTTTCCAAAACTATTACCGAACCTTACTAAAATATAATGCTGTTGGTGACAATAACACACCAACTATACAGAACTCTGCAAGATAATCAATGAGACAATGGAAGCTGAACAAAATCCTCAACAAGAAGGTACAAATGTATTCTGGTTTTCAGTATGCAGTGATGGTTTGTTTGAAAACTGACTGCCGGGTCATCCCGTTGGTGCTACTGTCCAAAAAATCTCAACAAATGTGTGTCGGATTGTCATTAAATCTGTTCGTGACGTCTGACGTTCGTGACGTCCGCTGCCCTTTCCTGTACTTTAAGATTTTAATGGATTAAAGGTTATGTTGAAATGTGTGTTGTCATGTGAAGGTGTACTCTCGAATAGGGATGAAACAATTACCGGTTTAACGGTAAACCCATGGCAAAATTCCCAGCGGTTATTATTTCCGTACACTGAAGCCCAGTCGTATTTTAGTTTTATGAGAGCGCTGAGGGAAACTTGACTGAAGAAAATGACCTTATAGTGAACGCAGGGTGAGTTAACTTTTAGCTTTGGTTTGTCTTTCTGACTTCCTAGCAGCGTGTAAACTGAAGCTCTCAGTGTTGCTGCTCTTGTAAAAACGCTACACGTTGTTCTGCTGCTGTGTGCGTCGTGTCGGCAGTCTATTCGTCCGTTTAGTCAACCAACCAGCATAGCTAGAAACGCTAGAGACTCCTCTGTATTTACGTCAGTTGTTGGGCTCATTGCACTCTGTCTTCACTGTCTTCTAAAGACTTTGTTTTCATGTAATTGTGCACGGGGTCATTGTATTACCTATATAATATAAAATATAAAATCTTGATAATGCACACTTAGATGATTTTCATATGTTTACAAAAGGTATTTTATTTTTTATGCAAACAAAATGGCATTTGTATTTGTAGTTTTCAATATAAAACTTGTTGAAATGGTTTCAGTGTGTGTATCAGTACATTTTAATATTGTTTGGCACATTTTTACAACACCGTTATAATAACCGTGATAATTTTGGTCACTATAATCGTGATATGAAATTTTCATGCCGTTTCATCCCTACTCTAGACCACCAATGAGTGTCAGAGCCTTCCAGCCAATCAGAATCAACACATTCGCACTCTCACAACTCGTCACATAGACCCCTTCAAGTCGCTTTTTTAACGCTGTTTTGGGATGTGTAGGGCGCCACGGTCAAGGTACTCACTTCCCGACTCGTCACATATGGACGTGCCGTTTCAAAATGGAGATGTTTCAAAATCCTAGCGTTTGGACGTTGCATATTTATTGTTGCTAACTTTGCTGGCCGTTGCATATTTGTTGTTGCTAAGCGTTGCTTGACCGCGGCGCCTTAAACGTCTATAAATGACGCTAATGGTGCACCCAGGGCGTTACAAAGCAACGTCAAAGGGCCTTGACCAAGCGTCAATATGTGACGAGTCGGGAGCGAGAATGTGCTGATAATAAATATGCAACGTGTGGTTGGACTTTCAAAATAAAAGCATTAGCAGTACTTAATGTTGTGAAATTTTTAGTCAACAAAACCACTTGGTTAGGTTTAGGAAAAGATTGTGTTTTGGGTTAAAATAACTGTTACGTGACTTAAGTTGCGTAAGTTAACGTTACTTAGCTAAAAACATTTAATTTTGACATTTTGTTTCACACGGAAAACGAACAACGGTCTCCCAGGTGAACGTCCAGTTTCTGACGCACCCATCCATCCCAACAACCTCCTTACCTTTTCTGTCCTAATTTTAGCGTTCAGAAATTACGCTGAGGGCTTCCCAGTGCGTTACAAACTGACGCCAAGGGGTCTCGTCCATATGTGACATCTTGGGAGTGAGAAGAGGTTGAAATATCAATACCGTTTTGTATTTAAATGTCTCTATTTATGAATTGAGCTTTCTGTCTGAGAGTGAGAGGACAGATTCTGGGTGTGGCAGCAGGAAATACTTTTTTTTTTTTTTTTTTTTTTAAATCAGTTTTAGCTTGCCTGCTATTTTCAAGAAATCTTGGTATTTTTCCCTCCATCTTTGTTCCCTCTCCCTCCATCAGTCCATCATTTCTCTCTCTCTCTGACCCCCCAGTCTTTGCTCTGTGTGGAAACCTTGCCGGCTCTAATTAAACTTTGGGCAGATTAGAACTTTGCCTTGTCAGTCTTTATTCATGCTTAAACAAGTTATTACTTTTTGAGAAATTAAATTAGCCGGCAATTAATTAATCGACACAGAGCTGGGAAAGAGGACAAAGGGGAGGAGGGACGGAGGAAAGAAGGGAGGTGAGGGGGAGATGAAAGTGGAGGAAAAGAGGAAAAAAGGGAAGGGGGGGGAGTCAGATTTGGCAGAAAATGAAGGGAGACAGATTTATCTCAAAGACAGAAGGGAAAACAAGAACTATAGATATTTAAATGTCATTTGTTCTTTCACTAATTAGCAGGAGAGCGATGAAGATGAAAATCATTTGTTATTTTGCTATCAAACAACAATATTTGATGCTTTAAGAAGTCAAAACTATACCCCCCCCCCCCCCAGCCTCATGCAGAGAAGTTATAAAACAGACAACCACTCCTCTCCTCTTCCTCGTTTTCCAAATCCAAAATTAATTCACCCTCTGACTCCTTCTGAAGGCAGAACAAAAAACAGAGGCTGAAAAAAGAGAAATTAAAGAGTCTCTACTTTGTTTCTGTTTTTTTTTTCTCCTTTTTGCTTCTCACTCTGATGGGTTTTCACTCTTTATAGCCCCCCCCCCCAAACCTCCCCTCTTTTCCCTGCGAGGTATAAATCTATTTCCTGCTTTAAAAACCCTGGTGTCCAACCAACCAAGCGACACCGCAGCCGAGACGAGGAGGCAACAGTCGATGTGGAGTAAAGGTGGTGATAAACGACAGTCCACCCCGGCCTCTGGGGGTTTATCTGACTTCATCATGGAGCGACGGAGGAATGAAAGAGAGAAAAGACAACAGGAGGATGACAGGAAAACATTCTGTCTCCATAAAGTCTTGGTGGACCACATTACGCGTTTTAGTTCTTTCCTTCCTTTTTTCCTTCATTTCCTCCAGCATTTGAACGCCATCATCCAACATACTTTATTGATTTTTGTTGAAAATCTCCACACAAGATCCTTTAGGGATGCACAAAATGTTCGGCCACCGGAATTAATCGGCCAAAAATAGCAAAAAAAAAGCACTTTCGGTGTTATTCGGCCTAATAGGTCAAAAGGCCGAATAAATTTTAACGGACAATTACGTTGACATGTCGGCAATGTGGAAGCATTTTAAAGTGTCCGAGAAAGACGCAAAAATGGCCGTTTGCACACACTGTTCTGCTGAATTGACCCTTCACTAAGCCACGCCCCCCCCCAATACACAGCTGGCCAATCACAGCACAGTATAAGACTCTCTTTAACTGAGATCCGACACTTTCATGGCTGCGCTCCATTCACTCTAATGCAAAAGCAGTCATTTTTGAGCTTTCTTCTGCCGTAGTTTCTCAAGATCTGGTCAATCTGGGGCGTGGCGTAGCGAAGGGTCAATAGTCTCCCAGCACATCCACTCTACCGCTTTGAGCATTTCTGTCACTCGTTTGTGAGAAGTCGATTAAGCTACCTGAACCTAAATTTGGAGTGCACACGTATTCAAGCGTTTACGGTAAGTGAAGCGGCCCACAGCGAGCCGACAGGCAGGTTAGAGACTTTATCCTGTCAGTTTGTCTCTTTACAAAGACAAGTGTTGCAGTATGAGAGTTCGACCTGAAGAGAGGCTGTGAAGTCTTCATGTTACGCCGTACGAGAACCACATACAACATTATTTATCAAACTGGCTCGGACTGGATGGATTTAGGATACACATGTGACGACGTCCGGTTTTCAAAATAAGGTGTCTGTACAAGATGGAATTAAGATTTATTGGATTATATTCACAGAAAGTATTAAACATATTACATGTGTCCATTAAAAGTAAATGGACACATGTAATTTACTTTACTGGACTCTCTCGGGTCCTGGACCCCCCCCCCCCCTCCACCATTTTTTATGCAATGGTAAAAAAAAAAAAAAGGCAAAGTAAATGTGAAAAACCTTGTTCTGTATTCTGTAAAGTTTTTTATTATATTCGGTTTCCTTCTTTTATTCCCTTCTAGCTTCCTTTCTAAAGTCTTTCTTTCCGTCCTTTTCTCAATTTTCTGCAGGACACAAACTCAAAACACAAACCTATTCTCTGATACGTCATCATCTAAAGATATTACATTCAAATTGAATTTAAATGTATAGACAGGCTCGTCCTTTTCTCCTTTGCTGTTCAGTCCCATCTTCTTTCCTTCTATACCTCACTTTATGCTTTCTTTCTGTTCCTCCAGCATTTGGAAATGTCAGACATATTTGAATAAACTGCTTGCCTTAAATGCACACAGAAGTCCTTCCTTCCTTTTCTTCCTTTCATTTTCTGCATTTTCCTTTGGATCCACAATCCGACTACAATTTCAAATGCTGCTATATCATCATCTTTCCCCTCCAAAATCTCTGTACAAGTCCTTGTTGTCATTACTACTTTCAATCTCTTCTAACTGCCCTCCTTCTCCTCATTTCCTTTTTTTCCTTCCTACCCTCCTTACTTTTCACTTTCTTTACTTATTTTTATTCTGCATCGCCTTTGATTTGTCATCACGCAATAATATTTCTGTGGCATGTTTTATCCTAAATCTCGACACAAGTCCTTCCCTCCTTCATTCCCTGCAGAATTCCTTCCTTTCCTCTTACCTATCTTACAACTTTCTTTGTGATATGAACACGAGTACAATCCCAAACTGATACCTCACCGTGCTACAGCATCTCTAAATAAATGAATGTGACTGCACTCACAACTTTCTTGCTCTTCAGTTCCTCGTTTGTCGATTCAGGTCTAACCTGCGTTTTAACATCCACTTCCCAGCCGATCAATAAGCAGTTGCAGCGTCTGACACGTCAAGCGGGGGACAGTTTCACCCGCCGCAGGACACGAGCAGAAGCTTCACGAGTGGTTCGATGTGTCTGGACAGCAGACGAGGCTGCAGTTGGACGGGTTTTTAAGCTGTTCTGCTGGGTGAAACAGCCGAGTGCACAGGCCAATCAACTCGGATCTCTTGCCCCTGGACTTACCCGTGTCTGCGAGCAGTGCTTGAAGTGGAAAAAATAAGCGCCAGCACTCCCCTCATTCACATGTGTCGGCCGACATCAACAAATCATTAAGTACTGCATTCTGAATTTCTACAGTGAATAAAAGAGATATCTCAGAGATATAACTGGGGTTTACAACATATATTTATATCCTTTAAAACAGTTTTCCCCCATCTGTTGGTCTGAGAATAAGTAGACCTCTCTGGGGTATAACCAAACAGTAGGTATTGAATAGGATATGTGAATACCAACTCATCAAGTCTGTGCTTGTTCTGGCTGATGATCCAGCGTCTCCTCTTCTGAAAAACGTGTAAATTATAGATAACATTATTATTAAGTTTATCAGCTGCATCAGGCCCATTCAAACTGGTTCCTGCAAATTTCCTTTTATACATTTTCACACTCTGGCATGGCTGAATAATTGATGCTTATTATTTTTTAAGAGATGTGCATCCATTTCGCCCACTAAGCCCAGTTAACATTTTTAATTAAATATTTAATCAATAGTCAAAGTCAATCCATTTCTGTCCATCCCATTGCATTAGTTCAGAGTTATAACTAAACCTTGACTGAGAGACAGATGATCAGTGTTGTTGCCATACAGCCTATATATTCTCCGGACTGGTCCTTTTGCGCACGCTTATATGAACGCATGCTCACACGCGACGCATATCTTTTCCGAGCTGCATTTGATAAACACTGTTGGTGTTTATCAAACGTAATAAATAGTTTACTCTCACTTTTTGTCAGGCTGCCCACCAGAAGTGCTGGTGCGCATCTATCTGAGGTCAGCTTATGGGATACCTGCTGAAATATCAAAGTACCAAAAGTTAACATTGAAAGCCCAGCCGGATTTGTAATGTTTACTGGTTTCTCTGCTCAGATAGTGCCTCCAGCACCACCGTGAGGAATCTTGGAGTTATCTTTGATCAGTACATGTCGTTTAATTCTCACATTAAGCAAATTTCAGGGACCGCCTTTTTCACCTACGTAATATTGTGAAAATCAGGAACATCCTGTCTAAAAATGATGCAGAAAAACTAGTCCATGCATTTGTTACTTCTAGGCTGGATTACTGCAATTCCTTATTATCAGGCTGCTCGAAAAAGTCCATTAAGACTCTTCAGCCCCCCTCTCCCAGAATGCAGGGTTACTTGTGGTTCCTAGAGTCTCCAAAAGTAGACTAGGAGCCAGAGCGTTCAGCTATCAAGCTCCTCTCCTGTGGAACCAGGTTCCAGTTTGGGTTCAGGAGGCAGACACCATCTCCACATTTAAGAGTAGGCTTAAGACTTTCCTCTTTGATAAAGCTTCAGCAAATTTGTAGCTACTCAATTCAGCAAAAACCAGCTAGATTAGGTCATTTGTGTGACAGTTTTACCCAATCCATTGATGAATCGGTCATTCATTGCAAGGATAGAGTAAAGAATATTGGGGTTGTTCGTGATCGATCGCTTTCATTTGAACTGCATATAAAGAGGTGACAAAAGTAGTCTTCTTTCATCTCCAAAGAATCGCAAAGATTAGATTAATATTGGCACTTAAAGATGCTGAGGCCCTTATTGTTACATCTAGGCTGGACTACTGTGATGTACTGTTCTCGGGGCTGCCTAAGAAAAGTTTGCGAGGTCTGCAGATGGTGCAGCACGTATTCTGACTGGATCATCTAAATACATGCACGTAACTCCTGCGCTGGCCTCACTGCACTGGCTCCCTTATTGTTATTATCATTAACATTATTATTATATTATCATCCCAAACAGTACAAATATCTTTACCATTATTCATTCAGTCTATAGCAACATTACCTTACTGTCTGTACCTCTGTGTGTATATTGTTTACACCCCCCCTCACCATCAACCGGTCGAGGCAGATGGCCGCCCACCCTGAGCCATGGTTCTGCTCGAGGTTTCTGCCTCTGAAAAGGACGGTTTCCTTGCCTCTGTCGCCTAGTGCTTGTCCTTGTTTGGTTTCTGTAAATATCATCGCAGAGTACGGTCTAGACCTGCTCTTTTATGAAAAGCGCTCTGAGATAACTGTTCTTGTGATTTGGCGCTATATAAATAAAATGGAATTGAATATATATAATAATTTGCCAACTGCAAAATCTAAAGATGACATTTAACATTTAAAAACTGTGGCTTCTTCTGATAAGTAAAGAAAAGCTTTGTGGCTTTTTATATTATTGTTTTTAAAAGTTGATATTTATGTGATGTGATATGATATATATGTTATTGGCACTCAAAAGGTTTCATGTGATGCACTACTTAAATTTCCTCTTAATTTGTAGCTTGAGCATTTTCTCCACACTGATATCATCATATTTTGTTTACCACCTTGTTTTTTGCTCATCATTGAAGCTATAAAATCTTTCCACTCAGTAAAATATCCAAACTGCCGCATAATTCCATCAAGTGGAAATATTCAAGATGTGTTGGACAAAATTCAAACAAACATATGTGATATCTCTGGAAACTTTGGGCTTTCCACTAGAATTACAGATCAAGTCATCTGTGTTTCCTGCACTGCGTCCTTCCGGGTCAGAAATCAGGAGGAAAAGTGTTCCTGGCTCTGATTAATTAACTGTGTGCACAGAGCGAAACTGGACAGATTCATAAAAAGGTTTTGGTTGAACCTCCCAGACATCAGATCGAGAGCCGGGAGAACCAACCAAAGTTTTTATTTGTAGCGTTTTGTAGTTGATAGCGGCGGCTGAGAACGAACCAAAGCGAGTGCAATGGAAACAGCCCGAAGCTATATCAAGTACAATAACACAGCAGCTTCTCCTCGCCATAAATATTTGACCACTGCACCCTGGCGTGTGTGTGTGTGAGAGAGAATATATGAGTGAGAGTGTGTGAAAGAGAGAACAGAAAGAGGTCATTAAAGATGCTGAGGAACATGGTTTGTGTTTGCTTTGAATGCACAAACTGACCTGAATACACAAATTCAGGCTGGGCTCAGATCTGGCAGCCGCAGCACATCTGCATCTGCTTAAAGGGAAGCTCTTTTTCTTTTTCTTTTACAGACTAGGTTTCACTTTTTTAATTTTATGCAGAAAGTGTTCATACTGTAAACCAGCAACTTGCAGGGCCTTTGTATCTGACTGGCTATGTTTTTTGTTTGTCTTGTTCACCAAGATAAATGACCGGCTAGTCGGCAAACGATTGTACTGGATTCTCATTTCCAGACACATTTATGTTTATGTATAGAGACTCGTGTTGCCAGATTTAACTGCATGCTACATTTGCTCTGTTGTAGCTCAGCAGGGAAGTCTCACTGAACCCAAAAAGACAATCTGGGGCAAAGGATCGTCAAACAAGAGGCTTAAATCGCTCATGTAAAATAAGGTGTTTTTCATAAATGGCCGTCTTCTGCACAGTTAAACTTTCTGTCAAGATTTTCTGTCATGCTATGAATAATATAAAATGAAAAGATGTCCAGATAGAAGAAAATAATGGACCTCTTGTTGATTATTTTCTTACAAATGACTGCTTTTTTTAGCTCTACGTGAACACCTGAAAACTCAGTCCATTATTGTCTCCACATGGACAACCATGTCTATTTTCATCTCTATATGGACACCTGGTAGTTTATTCTGTCTCCTAAACTATGTCCACTTTCCAAAAGACCAAACAGAAGCTGTGTATAGATCCTACTTCCATGTTGTAGCATTCAGTTTAACTTAAATTATAAGAGACGAGGTTCGGTGTCAGTGGGATCACTTGAACTCTGCTCGGTTGAATCATCACTACAAAAGTTGAACAACAGTGTTAGAAAATATCTGACTCCATGTTAAAAAAAAAGCCTGTGGGCACAAAAACAGAAGGAGAGAACTCAACTAAGTCAACGACGACTCCCAAGATGCATTTCGGCGAGAAAAATCCATTCCCAGGACTTAACATTCAGGCGTGCGTTCAGATTACAACATTCAGCAGTTTAAAATTAATTATCTTTCGATCATGGTTCAGTTTTGTATAAAGTCACTAACCATGGCGTTTTATTCTTGCTGCTGCAATAACAAAACATTTTGGTATTTACTGCAGCTCTGACTGCACCAGCAGCTCGGGCTCATGGGAACTGCAGTTTATAGAACCGTGCACAATACCAAACTGATCTGACTTTATCAGGAACAATTTTTTAAATAATTAAAACTGATGGCTACAACATCATCCTACAGTCTGGTTAAATCATCCAGGAGACTCTCGTGTGGAGATTATTAATAGACAAATTCGAAATATAGGAATTAACAGAGGGCAACAACACATTTGCAACTCTATGCACTTCCTATTCCCTCTGTTGGCTGAAACTGGAGTTTTTCCAAAGGTCACAGTATAATAACAGCATTTAGCTGTACAAAAACTTATAAATCATCATGATCTGTGGTTCATATGACCCTAAAGAGATCCATATTTTGTTATACGACATAAATTTCATTTTAATATCCAGGGTTGGGGAGTAACAGATTACATGACACAACAGCGTCACGTAATCAGGATACAAAAAAAGTAACTGTATTCCGTTACAGTGCAGAATTCCCCGTTGGTCTTTGAGGCTGTGTTCGGTCCTGTTCATGCCATGTTTACCAAGAGGCTGCTTAGTGAGATTTTGTTGCCCGCTCGCTCGCTCGGCGTTCCCAATCAGGCGCCGCACCCCGTGTTACACCGTCATACAGTCTATGGTAAACACTAACACTCCCCCGGTGCTCAGAGCTCCCAGTACGGGCAGAGTAAGCTAATCTGACCAGTGGTTGCACAGCAAATTGAGCTAATAACAGCAGCTAGTTAGCGGTTAACTAACTTCAGCAGCATGTAAAGCTATCTGTCATTCAGGAAACTAGAATATATTTTCTCCATATTTCTTAGATTTCTCATCAAATATGATCCAGTTTCATCAAAATCTGTGAAAAATCGTGTTTTTGTACAGTAATCAGTGGGGCCCGGTCCCAGAAACACTGTGCTTCAGCAGCATTATATTGAGAAATGTTTTCATTGGATGCCAAATTAATACAACATGTGCAGAATGAGTCATCAACATTTTAAAATGGATTTCCAAATGACAAACTATCATCAAGAATACCTACAAAACAAGGTTTTTTTGTCATTGATGGGCCAGAAACTGCCATAGTGGTGACATAGAGCAAAGCATATGATAAATAGTTTAGTTTTATTTGAGAGAAATAGGCCTTTTGTGTACACGGAGAAAGTCTCAGCTCATAATGAATGGGCGCAAAAACAAAAATGTTGCCTTTATAATTTTGTTCAGTGTATAAAAACATTTAAACAGGGATTTTGGGAACATTATTGGCATTGAAGTAATCCAAAAGTAACAAAAAGTTATCAGGTTACATTACTTTTATTTTGTGGCACTTTGATGACGTTACTGATTAAATTTTTTACAAGTAATTGTACTGGATTACATTTTCAAAACCCTGTTAATATCTCACCTGTGGTTCTAAAGCTGTAAAATGTTTTCCCATTTCCATTCAATTTCAAATATAGCAGCTCACTTTGAAATTAAAAACCCAATTCAGAACTTCAATATTTTTGGATTCTAAAATTCATCCAACAGACGAACCACACCGAAGGCTCGTTTTGCCGTTACTTGTGGACTGTGAAGATGTAAAATGTGATCATATCTGATAGGAAATGGCGGACAAAACAACAGTAATAAGCCTTAGTTTGTTAAAAAGAAATTAATCCTTTAATGTTTCCGCTGAGATGGAGAGACGTGACTCTTGTGTGAATTCGCTGTCAGACCGGACTTACAGACCTGTCAACGTTGTTTTCCCATGCATCAAACAGATCACTAATATTGTAGGTTTAAAGTGTTCCTGTTTACGCCTGTCTCTTGAAGTTAACTCACACACTCGCACATCAAACAGGAAGCTGAGACAGTAATCTAAACCCAGTGACCCTCCCCATAACAGAAATCTGTGTTCGTCCCGACTGTAAATAACTTCAACCAACCGGGGGAAGAAAAAAAAAAACAGAACTGAGATACCTTGCAGATCAGATCTGAAAAAGGACCGAATTAGCGGCGAGGTGAAATGAATCTGAACAGTGAAAGAAACGCCAACCAGTCAATTATTAATAGTCCAGAGAAAGGAAAAAAAAAATAGAGTGCACACACACAGACACTCGTACTTACACCCTGTGGAATCGGCCTACTATGAAGGAAAAATTCAATTATCCTACAAAAGTGAATAAATTTGCAGCATCGCAGCCCGTGGCTGTAGCTGCTGCTGCCATTTCCCAGGATGCATTTTGAAGGAGGGGAGGAGGGGCACGAGGGGGTGGGGGCTTATTAATGGCATGTCGCAATCTTTTAACTCTGTCACAGTCAAAACGCACTGCGAGCTGCTCCTTTACATTTGTGTGTGTGTGAACAACCCGTGGGGCAACAAAAGGGAAATGAGCTCTTTGGCACTGAAACATGGGACTGTTAGTGTTTAATACAATTTCTTTTTAAAAATAGGACACTCAACACCAAAAAACACTCAAAGTAAAACTAAATTAGACGGAATTACGTTTCATAAAGCTAAATTAAACCGATTAATCACAATTAAATCAACTCAAATCCAGACAAATAGATGAAATGTCATGAAATACTCAGTTTAATAATAATCAACAAAATCTAAATATACTGTACGCACTACATGTACTGGAGGACGCACTACATGTATTCCAGGAGATAAAGTAGGAGAGGATGTACAGCATAAATGTACCACAACACATTCTGAGATTAACTTAATGCATGTACTACTTAGAAGCTTTGCACGTACTAGATATAACTGATGTACTAAGTGAAGTGTATATGTACAAGGAGATTTAGATGTACTAGAATCTACATGTGCTGCTTGTTGAAGTGGTACTAAATGCATTTTTTTTTTTATACATTACATGCATGCACTAAGAGCTTGTACATGTAGTAGCAGATGTGCAAATTAGTTTGTATATAATATAGTACTTATAGTACCACAGCTTTAATGCCAAACTAAATGTACATAACAATGATGTGCAATGTGGCAGTTTGTTTTTTTACACGTGCAATTTTACCGTAATTGTTGTGATGCCACGACAAAGACAATAAATGTACTTCTGTCTCAGGAGATAATTTGAAACCTCACCTCTCTCAATCGTATGTCTAGGATTGAGTCTACTTAAAGGAACAGCAACGACAGATTCATTTGATCAACGTGACAAACAGCAGCAGCAGCAGCTGGCCACCTCTGTGTCGAGTGGAAAAGACAGAACAGGCAACAGAAAACAGCCGACATGATTAAATTCTTATATTGACGTGAAAACAAACTACACTCGCTAAAAGTCTGACATGTCCTGGACTGGCCACCATACAGAGAACGCTTTGATTTATGTAACATGGCCTCAAGCACCAACCTCAGGACTACCCTTACTTTTTTGTCTCATTAGTGGATAGGAGAGTAAAGTGTGACTAGTAGACTATCAGTTTCCATCTGTGTATCCATCAGTTATCGGAGTGTGTATTTCTGTTTGTCAGCAGCAGGTTTTCATGTTTCCCCACTGATCAGTTCTGTCTTTTTAATGGCGTCAGCGGCTCCGCTCCGAGCCACTTCCTGTTTGATCTGACAGTCACAGTCTACCTGCGGCTGATTGATGCGTTCTCATATCCCTCCTCACACACACAGCGGAGTGACGCTGCAGACAGATTGATGCCGACACGTATGACCAGTCGCAGAAAGCAGCATGTGACAGGCGTGTTGAGGAGGAGCAGGAGCATGATGACAAGCTGCGCAGGTAACGCTATGTTGTGTTTGGGATGGATCGTCTTAGCCTGATCTCAGGGGAAATTTAGACTTGTTCATGCTACAAGTAAATGCCAGCATCATTTTGTCATTGTAGGTGCAAAACGTTGAAGGCTGAGGACTTTTCTGTTAAATAAAATAAAAAACTGAACTCTTTTCTGTCCTTCAGTCATCTTAAATTGACTTCTTTTTTAGCCTCATGTCCATATTTTACCTTTTGACAAATATTAGACAACGCATAAAAAGATAAAAACGACAAAAACTGGAACGCAGATAGAAAAGATTCACTCTGTGTTTCCTCCGGGAAGCACTCGAGCAAAACGGGAAACATAATAAATTATAACTATGCCCTTTTTTTTTTTATGTTTACTCATAAATTCAGACGACACCAGAGATTTACATCAGAACACATCCTTATTTCAACAGTGATATTTTCCCATTCCTCGTGCTGAAAGAAACCAGCTCTAAGGACTCACGCATCGTCTTGAAAAAGGGGCAGAAACTGTGCAGAGAGATAATTTGACTCAGAAGAAAAAAAGAACATCAGGAAGGCTGCAGATAAACTTCCCTGTCAGACTTTGTGTCATTTTCTACAGTGAGATGAAGTTTGCAGAAGATTTTTTATTTTTTTTAATGGAGGAAATAAAGTGTGACAGACTTTTTTTTTTTTCTTCTCCCCTGCTGGAAATGTAAAAAGTAAAAAGTCCTCAAACAGAAGTCGAGTCCGTCACTGTGCATTGAGGCTGGAGCTTGGCGATGCTGCTCTCTGGAGGAAAACTGCTTCACCAACTAAACTTCATGTGGGAAAACTGGTTCAGTGCAACTACAGCTGGTGAGAAGGAGCTACGCTGCCGCTGCATAATACAGAAGGAAAGTCTACTTTCTGTCTAGAACAAAAATCTTTATAGTCAAAAGCAATACGTAAATATAAAAAGTAAGAAAAGGCATGTCTTAAGTGGGTCGTGAGGCTGCTTTCCAGTCCACGGAGCTCGAAAGTATCGGCGCCAACATCTTTAAGGGAGCAGCCTCCCTCTGAATCACAAAACAGCCAACGAGCCCTGATCACAAGACCTCAGAGGTGACGTATAGGTCTGCAATAGTTCTCTAAAGTAGGCAGGTTTTAGACCAGGCAGAGCTCTGAGACGGAGTCTTGAACACGTCGAGATCTGTGTGTGTCTTGACATTTTATTAGACTAGGACCAGGTTTAAAAACCTTGAGACAGGGATCCAGGGATATTTTGCTTAGACAGGTGATGCGATAAAAGCATTCATGGCCATCACTCTCTCAGTGCACCTACATTTAGCACGACGTTAAGATTAGAAAGTCACGAATAATGTACAAAACGCTCAGCGCCAACGCAGGAGGTAGTGCCCCCGTTATGTGACGGAGGAGACCTAAAATCCACCGACTCCGGCTACAGCATTAGTTATGGCTGCGCCGGGGGTTGCCGGAGATTATTGCCGCCATTGTAGTCAATGCTCGTGAGTCCAGCAGACCCAGAAGCCGCTCTCAGCAGAGAACAGGTAGCAGGTTTATTTTCAGACGAAAGCCGCGTAAAGCAGCACACAGAACGGCAGAGAGAATCAGTTTTCAAAATAAAACTCCTGACCATAAAAAAACAACAATAAACACGGTTAAAACAGACACGAAAAGAAATCATTTAACTACATAGCCCACTTGACAACAGCCTGACAACAGCCAATAAATGGACCCCCCACAGTGTTCAGGGCCTTTGAGTGTCTGACTGGTGCAACCTTGACAACTGAAGAAGTAAATAATAAAAACCCATCATGTTTTTTTCCCCTGAATTTAAACCCACAGTCCGACAGTCGAGACTTCTCTCTTTGACGCAGCAATTCATTAAGTGACAGAAAATGATCCGGCAAAATACTAAAAAGCGTTTCGATTTAACAAGTGCAGAACTGTATGTAGTGAAACCGCAAACCAAAGTGACGACTTGTGTCCTTCCTTCTTTGCTTTCTTTGTATTCTTTCTTTTGTACATTTACTTTGTTTCCTTCCTTCTCTTGTCCATCTGTCTTTATCTTTTGTCCTCACTTTCCTCCTCAGTTCTTTTCTCCACATATCTAAAACTTTGTTTCTACCTGAATCTCTCGGCCTGATGTCCCATCAGTCTTTGTTCTTCCTCTCTGCAGCATCTACAGCCAGCGGGGAGGAAGAGGGACCAGCCCTGCTGAGATCAAAGTTTACTCATTCTTTATGAGTGTGTGTTAAAAAAAAACCACACACACACACACACACACACACAACAGAAAGGCAGATATTCCAGATAAAGTTTGGAAAAAAGTACTTTGTCGCAGTACAAAAGCTGGAAACTGCATGAATATGAAATGGAGATATTCGCAACAGCCGTGACCCGGCACAAGTACGGTCTTGCCCATGTCAACCCACTCATTCAGCTTAGCAAATTCAATATAAATAAAGTTGCACAAAAGGATAAACAGAAAAAATAAACGAAGGACAAAACTAGAAAAATAAATCTGAAAACAACATTCCCCTGATAAGTGATTATTCATGTCCAAACTTCAGAGTGTTCAAAGTGCCTATTGAAAGTTTCAAAAAATCCACAGATATGCCCCTGAGATCTTTTACCTGTTTACCCTGATACACAAACTCATCGTTCATCAAAATCTATGCTCTAGCAATCATCCATTGATTTAACAGTCGAATATCTCCAGACAAAATGTCTGATATTTAATGTTCACTGTACACAAAAATGAATCAGGCTTCACGCTGGCTTGAGTCAGTCGATATTTTCAGGTTTTATTCCACTGCAACTCCAAATTTAAAGTGATGAAACTTCTGCAGCAACCTGAGCACTTAACCTAAGTCAGATACAAACTGTGTTGCCAGATGTAAATAGAGTTAAAAACGAGACGAAACAAAGAAGTGAATGATTACAAAACAAAGGATGGAAGGAGGCAAGGAAAGATGGGAGCCAAATAAAGACTCAAGACTGTGATTCAGCTAACACACTGAGCTACCACACGGGGTCAAAGTTCAACGCCTGGAAGCATAACGGGACACCAAAACCTACAGCTCTGTGTGTGTGTGTGCGTAAAATCAATTCTCAAAGAAATTCTCGCAGGACTGACTCAACCCGTACCTGTCAAAAACCAGTGTTTTCTTCCCCTTAAAGCTTCAAACTCAAGGCCAGCGGGCCAAATCCGGCACGCCACGTCATTTTATGTGGCGAAAGCTTAAAAGATTCATGATTGTTCTAAATTAAAAGTCTATGTTGCTTTAAGGGTGGGCGGAGCCTGATTCGACTGTCAATCTCACAATGGCGTGACAAGGATCACGCCATTTTGGCGATATGGTGGTGCTCAATGTCTGATTTTACACAGAACTTGCAGTTTTCTCCCAATAACTTAATATACAGCCTGTTACAATACACATTTCAACGTTTAATGCTGTAAATAAACATGTAAAAATAATAAAACTTTCAATAAATGTTTTTAAAGTGCGTGAATGAATCCTAAATTGTAACCCTAACCCTGGGTCTCAGTTTAGCTTCGGCTCACAATCACCGTGCACACATGATTTGACGATAAGTCGGCTGTAGGCAGGACTCGACGATTCTGATTTGACTATGTAAATCCTTAGTCGGGGACAGACCTAGTTGCTTTAAAGCGTACGTGAACCCTAAAATACATCTCCCACAATGCATGTCGATTTTGTGAGCCCAGCGAAGTGACGCCATCCCACCACTAGCTTGCGTTGTTTCCACGCCCGCGTTTAACTACGGTAGTTTTCCGACAAGTGGACGTGAGAAATCTATACAAACAATCCCAAAATGTCGACGACGACAACAGAAGGAAGTCAGTTTCATGAATGGAGGGAAAGTGAATACATGTTTGTGCTTCCAGGAGAAAAAAACTGTAGGGTAGGCCTATGTCTTATGAGGCAGTGTCGGTGAAGGAGGAGTAGGCTACAATAGCCGATACGTCTGCATTTTTCCAGATATTCAAACTATTAATAGTTGGATGTACGCCCTCTGCAAGTCAGTGTGCAGCCATTTGTTTTATCAAATGCCACATCTGTCACACGTGTTATGAGCAGCTCACATTAATTTGTTTTGCCCCTCTCGACTGAGAAAAAGTGAAAAGTTAATGTTTGATAATCTTTGATTGATGGAAGAATGAGGCTCTCTAAACCTGATAAATTCATTTATCTGATAAATGTCCTTAACTTGAATAAATAATCAAATAAAGAGAGTTATTTAATAATATGTTAAAGAGTAGTTACATTTATACAGTCTTACAGTTACAACTGGCCCTTTGAGGGTAACCAAAAAGCCTAATGTGAAAATGAAATTGGTGAAAATGAGTTTGACACCCCCGCCTCAAGGTATCTATTGTTTTATCTATCTATTCAAAATCTATTAAATCTAGTGTATATTATATATCAATTGTAATATTGTTTAATTGTGCAATATATCTATGAGCAGTAATAGTTAAAATCAAACTACAATTAACAGTTTGTGCTGAGAAATCTGTATATACTTAAACCTTCAGTGTGTGCTCTGATGTGTGGTACTTTGACTTGTGCATTATCTTTGTGGGAATATTTTCCTTTGTAACTCTGTTTTCTCAACCTTAGAACTTCCTCATTGCTGTGCAAAGCACAACTTAGTCACGGAATGTGTAAAGGAAATGGCTTTCCGACGCAAGTTAAAGCAGTGAAAAGATATAAATATACTGTAAACTTTTCTTTTGCAGCGGGCCTTCTTTCAGGTGGCTAAAATATGGTTTGCTTCTGACCTTGTCCACAGCAGTACATTGCTTAGCTTCCGTGCCTCCTGCTCCAAACTGGGGACGCACTGAACGCCATCTACTGCAGGTAATACACTGACTGTGTATAAGTACCTCATACAGCCCCACTTCAAAAAGTCCTGAGCTATCCCTTTAAGTTGAGAGCCTGAGCTGTACACAAACACACTCCCACAGACACAGTCTGAGCGTCCGCTGTTAGCTAACTCAAAGCTAATAGTTGGGGAGAATAAACACAAACAGTCTTGTGATTCAGATTCCAGGCTAACGTATGGCTTCGCTGAAGTTACAGATTTCAGTGGGTCTGGTCTTTTGGCATCACCACAACTGAATACAGTCTCTGGGTTGACACATAGCTTCTGGGGGAAAAATATTTAATGTTGAGTTTTTGTTTCACACGGGACACGAACCCCTAACTCCTTGTTCAAAGTCGAGGTTCTGGCCCGCCATCCACCCCAACCTCCTCCTTACTCAGTCTTTTCTGTTAAATATCCTATTCCTGCCTTTACCGTCAAAAACTGACGTTACAGGGCTTCCCCCAGTGTGGGAAACACCCACCCAGTGTCCACAAATACGTCCAAAAACAGTTTATATCCCTTGGAAAAATGAAAGCATGTGCACGCTGTCTTTGTTGTCATAGTTTATACTTTTCTCACACACAGCAAATTTCAGTGTTAGTTTATTGTGCTGCTAAATGTTCTTAATTGATTTGAGTCACAATCAATAAACGCACTGTTAATTATTAAATGTCTACAGTCAGCAGCTCACAGTGACAAGCTCTAAAGAGTTTCAATCACTTACTGAAGAGGGTAAGGTGGAGAAAGAGAAGCAATAAAAGGAGGAGGAGGAGTTTTTGATGGTAGCATTGTTGCCGCTGAATGGTTCTCTGCATTTGACCCAACCTAAGTAGTTTCACTGTCTCTTCATCAGTTCAGACCATCTGCATGGACGGTGTTTCTGTGAACGAGTTGGCAGGCGATGAGATAGAGTGTGTGTGTGTGTGTGTGTGTCAGGGAGGGTTGCCAGATCAATAGGCAGCAGGAGCCCCAGTGACTGATGGGATAGATCCGTGCTACAGAGCTGCTGGTTGCACTGATAACACACACACACACACACACAAACACACACACTTACTTAACTGCTGCAGAGGGGTCAGAGGGCACACATGAAGCTGTATATTACCTGTGCGTGTTGTAGCTCATTTGGATGCAGAGTGCAGAGCAGGTCAGCATCTTGTTTAGAGAGAGACCATATGTCTGCCACACTCGCACACATTAAAAACACACACACACCTCAGTAAGTTTCTGATCTTATCAAAACTTCAAAGCTACTTGAATCTCCCCGTATGTTTGCTTTGATGTTGCCAAAATGTTCCTATAAGATTTTATGTAAGAGACGGTTATTATCCTTTTTATACCACGGCCACTTGCCAACAACCTGCCGCGTGTCGGTCATTTACATATTTAAAAAAATGTTTGATCTCTCTTTAATATGTTAAATATCATGAGATACTCAAGGTCCTCTTACTAGCTTTTTAACCAAGTTTTGAACACTTGTTACAATCCTCTCCCCAGATACGACCACTTGCAAACTCACGAGTTTTTGATTTGGCATTTTTATTAAAATATTTTGTACCGTGCAAAAAACACACAGCCTACACTTGTACTGCGCAAGTCGCCGTATTTACTTTGCGACGACTCCCAGTCTGTTTTCCGCCGCCACAGTCGCTTTAAACCCCCGTGTTACATTCAGTAACAGCCCCAGCTTGTTATTGGTCCATGCAAAAAAATTTGGTGTGATTCTTATTCAGCCTTATTCAGCCCTGAGTAGTGTCTGTAGGTATTCCTTTCAGGCTGCACGCTGCCCCCAACAGCCTCCAGCAATGAGGAAGAGCAGCCTGTATGTACAGTAGTCTGAGAGGCAAGATGGAAAGATTGCAAAGCAACTCAGATCATTACTCATGTAGACCACAGCGGCTGGACAGTAAGAAAACCAACAAAGTCTGGCTGGATATTTGATGCGTATCCCCATATTTCACATTGTCATCCTGTACAATCTTGTTGCAGCAGAGATACACATCATGTATCGGGACACTTTAAAGGACAGGAATATTCTGATCATGTTAAGTTAATCAGCATGACTAATCTGAACAAAGATATACGTGTAAATAAGTAGTTCACATATACACAATGTTTAAATTAACTTCCCAAGGGGACGTGTCTAATCTCTGAAACCCCTCGTTGGCAGATTAAAACCACCACACTGAGACGGCAACATTTTTCTCTCCGGTTGATGATTTTTAAACTTAATTCCTGACTTTAGTATCACTTCTGAGGCAGGCCTGTGTGACTCTGAGGCGCTGCAGTGAAAATGATCTTCTTCACACTTCAATTCATGTAATTTAGATGTATTAATGTTTTTAACGATTTAACGTGTTAATAAATGGAGTGTGAAGTGTCTGAAAGATCTTGATCAGTGTGGATTTGACTGAAAGACTAGGATCCAAATAAACATAGACTCTGCACCCTTAACCGCTTTGGAAAATGTTCTGCAGTAGAAGTATGTGTGGTTTGTTCAAGGGTCGTACATACCATCTCCTCTGACACCTTGGTTCTAGTAATTTCAGTTTGTAGCCTACACCAACGAAGAAGAAGAAAATCAACACAGATGAACATAGAAAGCCCACCGCCAGTCTTCCTGTTCTCTGTGATCACTGGCAAAGAAGTTTGACTGGATATCTTGGGCTCTAATTTGCCCTACTCTCTTCCCGGTCACAGTCAGTGGCAATCTGGAGGTGAACCTGAACACAAACAGCTCCATTTCTGTTTTTCAGCATTTAACTGCTGTCATATTCTGATTTTAATATTCAGTCAGGACTCTCTGAAGGCTCGTTTGAAATTCTAAACTCATATTTCAGGTGTTTTGAAAAGTTTTCAGCAGCAGTCCGACAGTGACTCTCGTCCTGCAAACACATCTGAAGCAGGAGGACAGGAGGGGGGAGGACAAAAAAAAATTATAACTAAATGTGCCTCAGAGGTCAGATGGCCGTACGCTGCGTGGCCATCCGTCCACGCTCTCCTGGTTAAACATTTGGCCTGGTGAACGTCAACGCACACCTTTCCTATCCCACCACACACACACACACACACACACACACAAACACGCACCGACACACCTCTCTTAACGGGTGAAGCGATGCAGAAAATGGGATTCAGGTTTGTCCCTCCACAACCTTCCCTTTGCTCATTTAGATGCGCTAACTTATTCGGACTGAACGCTTTTTACACTCAAATGATGCTGCTGTACCTCTCTATCCCACACACACACACACACACACGCACACACAGCGTTTCCTCTCACACAGAGTTGGGAGAATTTCACGCTCTGTATAGGCCATCATTATTGGAAATGAAGAAACACCTCCTCGTTTAAAGATGCGCTTTGTTGCCACATCTCATTTCCACTCGGCCTCTGAGTGTATTTTATCTTCTGCAAGATAAGCAGGATAAAGAAAGCTCTTATCTGCCGAGTGCTAAGTGGATGAGGAGCCGCACTGTACACCGTGTACGCGCGGTGTACTCGACTGAGTAAAGTGAACAAATAAGGCTGATACCGGCTAAATCTAATACAGCCCCGGGGCACATTACACCCAGAATGCAATGTGGCAGACGATTCCTTCAGTGGAGGAGATACGATGCACTCTGGGCTCAAATGAAGCAGAAACTTTGTACCAAACGAGGAGGAGGTTAGGGATGGTGCAGATTCATTTTGTTTTTGCTGTGTGTGTGGAGGGGTTGTTCCTGATGAAAGCCTGAAAACAGTAAATCACAGTGACGACCTGTCGACGCAGCACAGCGGCCTCATTACAGCTCTGTTCATAAGAAAGATATTCACATTTTTACATGACAAAAATAAAGGTGTGCACGTTTTCCAGTCCTATTTATTTTTGTGTCCAGGTGAAATAGTTGCACTAATACAAACTAACTACTAACCCAGCTCAATCATTCTCAGAGCTGATTCTCCACAACAAGGCACCCTGAAAAAAGCAATATAACAAAAAAGTATAAGCATTAGCAATAACAGCACAAGTCACATATTGCTGCAGGAAGCATTAAATTTAGCTATTTCCAAGGCTTAATACCTGAGGGGGTCACACGGCCGTTGAAATAAGAAACAACATATATTAATGTTTCACAAAATGGTTATTTTTTCTAACTTTACTCCAGTTTCAGCTTTTATCTCATGAAATACTGGATATTTTCCCCTCTTTGTGCCTCTAAATCTGGAATACATCAACTCTTTGGCTGCTGTTTTGAGCAGTCCAAGTACACATTGCTCCATTTTTAGGGCTCACAAACAAGAAAGGTCAGGTACCATTACTAAAAATACTTATTAATTGATACTAGGGCTGTCCCCGACTAAGGATTTACAGAGTCGAATCAGAATCGTCAAGTCCTGTCTGTAGTCAACTGATAGTCGAATCATGTGTGTTTTTGTGCACGGCGATTGCGAGCTGAAGCTAAACTGAGGCTTATTGTTGACCGTTTTCTCGCTCTCTCTCTCGCCTGCCATTCACCGGTGTTTTTGCCGTGCTGCCGACAACTGCCTGCACGTCGCGGTTCCTCGGGTCTATTTCAAGTAGCGGCTGTATAAAAACGACAAAATATTCTTTGTGTGGTTCATCAACGGTGATAAATTACCCGAAAGTCCCGCGAGATGCGGACAACTCTGCACAACACCAGTGAAGCTGGGGCTCGGTCTCTTCAGCAAGTGTTCCTTTTCTGCCACAACGCTTACACATGCGCACTGACGACCCAGGGTTAGGGTTACAGTTTTGGATTTATTCACGCACTTTTTTTTCAACATTTATTGGAAGTTTTTTCATTTTAAATGTTTATTTACGGCATTAAATGTTGAAATGTACATTGTAATAGGCTGTATATTAACTTATTGGGAGGAAACTGGCAGTTCTATATAAAATCAGACGTTGAACACCCCCATATCGCCAAAATGGCGTGATCCTGCAAATTCACTGCGAAGCTTCGACTGTGAGATTGACAGTCGAATTAGGCCCCACCCTTAAACCAGAAAAGGATCCTGTTGTGACGTTCAAGACAGAATTCGACACGGTCTGCATTTTAAAAAACTGCTGAACTAACTAGAAAACAAATGACATGCATTAAACGTTGGCTGTGCTCGAGCAGTGTTCAACAGCTCGCCCTCTGGCAGCCATGTTGGAAGTCAGTGGTTCTCAGCAGCAGCAGCTGATTGAGTCCCTGAACACGCATCTGACGGCATTCACGGTTAGTTCAGGTTCCGTTTGATCGGTTTGGACGGCTGCTGCAGGAGCGCCTGTGTACCTGCTGCTGCCGTGTCATTTCCTGTATCAGCTCAAACACACACACAGACTCAGTGCTCCTAATACACCCATCAGCGCGGTCAACATTACAGCAGACGGACACACATTCAAACCAGATGTTCAGACAGAGGACACAGCTCGGCTTTTTCGGGCCACTCTAATTGGTTGGCTCGTACCATAGCCAGGTCATTAAAGTCACCTCCATGCTCGTTAGATATGGAGATTTACAGGAAGGGAGGGAGGAAAATTCTTTTTATTCTGTTTTTTATTTGACCTTTATGATACCAGCATCGTCTCTGGAGATCCAAATCGCTCTTCGGAGGGAGTCCAGACAACAAGCACAATTAAAGAAAAACCAACACAAAGAAGCGGAAGAATTAAAATGAGGAAAAAGATTCAAAGTCTGACATTAAAACAAGTCCTCATGCATATTTAAGCTCTGAATTTCTGCGCTGAACTTTGTGGGCCTGTAACCAAATCTGAAGTGTCCAGGCTGAATCTTTTTTTTGATCTTGCTGAGGCATTTTCATCAATACACCTTTAAGCTGTATTTATATATAAGGTTTTAACTTGAGCTCTGGAAAAGGCAGGGGAAGCAGATTTTGAGTTGGGGCCACAATAACTATGCTCAACATTTGTATTAACAGTTAAACTAACTTTAAGCCAACTCAGTCAAGAAGTCCTAAAAGTGCTTTAGATGAAATCATAACAGCATGAAAACCATGTGATCTTGCTGAAAGCTCCAGAAAAAGTAAGTAAGCGGACCTGGAGTTGGGTTTGCCCTGGTATTACAAAACTGAAGGTTCAAATTTCTGTTTTCCTGCCCTTTTTCAACTTGTTGGAATCAACTATTTCCAGGGAAAACGCCTAAAATAACATACCCAGAATGAATCAGTAATAACTCCTCTACCATTAGGCCTAGATGCATAATTCTGGTCTCCTTTGACAGGTCAGAAGCTAAGGAATATGAATCTATGAACCTATTTACTTCGCTGTTCAAGAGTAAATTGAGATGTAATAAAGGAAAATATGATATTTTCATCCTCGACTGGTTTAAAATCTATATTTTAATAGCAATATCACCATTAAAACCATCAACCTGTAGATTATAAAGCAACTGAATATCTTCTGTACCAACTGTAAACTTGATGAAAAGAAACTAATCTACAACAGTTATTACACAATTTTTCAAAAATATACCAGGCGAATGTCCATGTTTTGGCCATATTTACTTTGTATGTGTTCACTTTTATTGGGAGTTTTCTTCAAAACAGTATTTCTGTCCACACAACTACGTTCCAAATAACATAAAGCTTCTAAAAAATTGAAATATTCATAAAAACAGTGAATATTAAATCAATGTTCTTGTGGCCAAAAGAACTCCCGTGCTTTACAGGCGCACAACTTGAGAACAGAGAAGTGGGCTCTATCTCTATCAGACAAATCGTTAGATATATTGGATGTCACCTACGACTCGGCCTGTAGATGATGGTAAAGACCAAACACTTCATCTCTCCTTCATTTTGAAGAGAGAAACGAAATCTTGTGGCAGCCCGACGCGATAATTTCACACACAGAAAACAGCTGTTTTTGGACTGAAAAGGGCAAAAATGGCAAAAGTAAGTCAGCGGTTGTAACTGTAAATGTATATTGGTGCGTTTGTTGTTGTTATTATCATCCGGCCAATAACTCAGTGAGTTTTGTGATTTGAGTGATATGAGTTGACACAGATGATCAGAGCTTTAAGCTGAGTTTTCTTTAGAGTGGACTGCGGTGTGGGATGAGATGAGAGATATCTGGATGGCAATAACTGCAGCCATGTACAGGGATTACAGAGCGATTTATGTTAACTCATTTGGTGTTTGATGTGTGTTTGGTGTGGATAGAAATGTTCGGTTTGACATTCTAGCTGAGCCTCCTAGCTTCACAGAGGCGTGTAGCGTGGATAGGGTGATGCAATAGTAGTTTCAGAAATGGTTTTCTCATTTGCATTTTGCGCGAAAATCGCATGCTGCCCCCGGTATAGAGGGCGTCGGTGCTTAAACAACTCAGCTTCTTTTAGGGGGCAGCCCTACTAATTTCATGTTTAAACTATCCCTGAGTTTTTCTTCTCTATGACAGACTGGCAGTGTCTCACCCAGAGCATGCTGGGAGAGGGGGACCATCCCGTGACCCTGAAAAGCATTAAGAGGATACATAGAAGGTGTATGGGTGGATAATTTAGATGCAAATTAAATTAATCACTTTATAAAATGTTTCAGAATTCCTCAGTTAGGTAATCGATTGTAATGAAGAGCTGAAAACTCTATAATTACCTGCAGCCTCTGTCCTCCTGCCCACATTAACGTGCTTCATGAAGCTCTGTGTGGAGCGTCGGTTCAGACAGGAGGCACTTTGTAATTTGACATCAGTGACGTGAGTGGATGTGAAGAAAGACATGATGGAGGCTGTTAAACAAAAACCCTCACTGTCATGTGAGTGAAATGATGGGGCGGGATAATGAAGGGACTTTTATGCAAAGCGGCGGGTGTCACGGCGAAAGGCTTGCGCTCGCTCGTCTCCGTGAAACTATAATGATGCATGAAGGGCCCCTTCATGTTTATGACATGATTGTGAGTGATTTATTGGCACCCCGCGGTAATTAACATCAGATTATCTTCTCCGGGAAGCTGTGAAGTCTGACGTCGCTGCTGCTGCTGCCATGGCTGGAAGTTCACTCCTGGCACTTAACAATACAGACAGGAGCGTCTGGAGGGCTCCATTAGCACCTAGCCATATGTTAAACAGCAGCAGCTTTAGGTGCCACTGCATCAGCTCTTACCTCCTCCAACCGTTATCAACCATTATTCAATCAGGCAGCGCCATTAAGTTCACAGTTTTTCACTGAAAATCGCCCGCGGAGCCACTGAGCGCGCTCCAAAGACACATCTGTCTGAACGAGGCATTTAGGCTCATCCTCAACCTGCCAGATTTATTAATAATAACAACCTTAAACTCTGGCGGCCTCATTGCTGGCTTAAAGTCACGTTCAAACTCGCAGAACTTTATTTAATTTTAAAAACTCTGAACCAGAAGCTGCATGCCATGTGGTTTTATTTTAGCTGACACATCCTGGTGGGACCCCTGGGCTTCCCATGTGAGGGAGCCTATGTGCATTGTAGTTATTGAGGTAATTGCTTATGAAATAATGAAATACAGAGAAAGTCCCTTGAAGGTTGGAACTCTGACATACAAAATATGGTTGTAATTTCACGCCAAAAAAGGTTACTCATCGCCTTACTCGTTATAGAGAATAAAACTGTTTGAATAATGTCTCTGGAGGTGCTGTTTATAGTCATGTGATGTATTCACGGGGTTATTAATAGAAAACCTGTGTTACAAACTGGGGTTACAGAGTGTTAGGTAAAGTGGGATCCAGGGATTTCGGGGCGAGACAGAGAAGTGCAACACTAGATCACTGAAGTGCCTGTTTAAAAGATACAAGCTTTTTATTTTTGCAAGTAGGCCTCAACCAAACTAAACAGAAACACGTACCCTAAATGAAACTAACACAATAAGTATTACAGGGCTCAACAATATTGGTGGCCCGATGGCCCGGGGCCAGTAAAAAGTAACGTCGGAACAGTTGAACTAGCAACTCAAAACATTAGTATTTAAAAAGAAAGTTAGAAACTCAACATCCTGCAGTTGTTTTGCAGCTCTTGGCGCATACCATTGTCCAATCCAGAGTTGTAGTTATGTGACGAGTGGCTGTCAAATGTTATTTCTCTAATCTCAGTCAAGCGGCAACCTCTGGGACTGAAAGTGAAACCATGCAGACGGAAACTGCATTCTCGGGGGCAAGTCCGCTGGGTGCAAAAAGAAGTCCCGTTCTATTAGAAATAAAATGTTTATTACCTGATTTATTACCTCAGTAAACACTTTAATTATGGGTTTAGTCTCAGTCGCTAGTTTCAAGTCTTCTTCAACACAGCATGATGTTCAGTTAGTGAATTATGGTCCTGTTTAGGGGAAAATAGACGATAATGCAGCGTATGCTTTTTCGGCGGGACTACCTTGTGATTGCTCTGTGTACATTTTCTTATTTATATGGCTGACAGCAGGAGAGAGAGCACGTCATGTTTGAGTCTGTTAGTATGTTTTGTTTTAGAAGTAAATTGTACTGTTAACCTTTTTATTTTCTGTGGTTACATTTTAGTTTTTTTTTTTTATATATATATACAGGATGTATTTAATAACCAATTAAACATGTTAACAGAATAACTTATAAGTCTTTGGTTTGGTTGTAACAACTTTTAGAAGGAGGGACAGTAAAAATTGTCTTCGGGCCAGTAAGTTTCAAACAGACTGGCCCGGTGAAAAAAAGTTTAACGTTGAGACCTGTATTATCAGTACTACTACTCGTCGTACCAAAACTGAAGTACTGTCTGTAGTGGAGAGCACAACGTTTCTGAATCTGTCCGATTGAATTTGGGGTAGATGGGTGTAAAAACCTTTCAGTGTGTCAGACGGTGGTGCAGAACGTCTACATCACGTCCATTTGTCTTTGTCTAAGCTGAGAATCTTGAAAGATGTCTAAAAGGATGCACAAGACATGAAGAATATTTCTATTTGAATATTTCACTCAGTGTGAACATCAAATTGCTCTAATGATGAGTTGGCCTGCAAAGCTTCGGTCTGCATGGAGAAATATATTTTTTGTTCCAACCACTGGGAACTCAGCTTCTCTCATGGCCATTATATCACCAGCTTTGTGGTACAAAAATCTAGACCCTGTGCATGTGCAGTCTTTCACACAGTATCTATCAGTGTCAGTATCACACACATACACAACTAATAATCAACAACTAAGACATCTGCAGTGTCATTCTTCACTCCGTCACATCCTCCTGCTCGCTCTCTGCTTCAAAGACAGATGCCCCTACAAGCATGAAGCGTACAGAGCCACCGATCTAAATACAGGAAACGTGATTAAGTTCAGTTTTTTTATACAAACTCCTCCTGACGTCTCCACCCCGAGCTGGAGCAGCTCTCCATGCCGATCCATCAGCCGGCTCTAGCCCCCGCTGCGACTACCCAGCATTCATCACGAGCCGTCCAGCTGCTTAGATCATCCTCAGCCGGCAGTCGCTCGGTCCACATTATGCAAAATGTCAGCGGGCGAGTGGGGTGTGAAACTGCAAAACAACATCAGTCAGAGTCCCGGGAAAGGAAACAGAGTATGGAGAGATCCTCCGTCCTTCATGCACCCCGATTCTTGAAAGTTTCCACTTTTCTGTTTGCCTGAAAGGAGCAGTGGGCTGAGAAGTAGGCCTCTCAATATTTAAGGTGAAGTATAGGAAATGTATAAGGCTTTGGAGTGTGTTTGATTCATTATTCAGCTCTTGCCTATTCTTTCTCTCTCTCATGCTGCGTGCAAGAGATAACCACTCGGCTCCATGCTTTAATTCTTTTGCATCGCAGATTAGAAAAGGCAAAAAAAAAGAAAAAAAAACAATCCTGGAGAATATAAAATGCCTTTATTTCTTATTCTCCCACTCTCCTTTTTTGCTGCTTAGTCCTGTTTGATAAAAAACAACTCTCGGCGACGCCTAATAACAGCCGTCTTCTTGTACATCTTGCACGCCGCTGTCCTGATGTGAAGTCATTCTGCTCTCGCTCTCTCTCTCTCTCTCTCTCTCTCTCTCTCTCTGGTTCTCAAGGTTTTCAAGTTTGTCTTTTTGATTTTCTTGACATTTACAGTGAAAGCAAGAAAGCGAAAGAAGATGGTTAGTTTTCGCCCCAGAGCTCCTCTCAGAGAAACGGGGCCCGGAGCCGAGCAAAGATGGAGGAAGCAGATGAAAAGGCTGCTGCTTTGATAGCAACAAAAATAAAACATAAAGAAGTGGTGATGATGGAATCGCCCTAACCTCCTCCTCCTCGGCCCCCCCCCCTCCCCGGCCCCCCCCCCCCCTCTCGCTTTCTGGGGATATACAGAGGCAGAGCGACCCGAAAAGACAAAATAAAATTTAAAGGAATCGCTCTCTCACTCTCGCAATCCAACGCATAATTGGCTTCCTGGATTGACTTCAACCGCTGGGGGAAATCTCTGACAAAACCATACATAAGTAAATCCATTTTCTCGTGTTTTCTGTTTCCCTGGCTGCCTGCAGAAAAGGCCTCGTTATATATGGAAATGAGATTCTCCTCCTCTCTCCCTCCCTCTCTCGCTCTCTCTCTCTCTCTCAGGCGTCCCCCCAGCCAAACGCCTTATTGGCTCCTGCCCATGCAAATGCAGGCCAGGGCCGAGGATCCATTTACAAAGGAGATACTATGAGAGAGAGAGAGAAAGAGAGAGAGAGAGAGAGAGAGAGAGACGGATAAAGATAAGGCGGGATAGAAGCCAAAGAGAGAGAAAAAGCATCCAAGAAAGTGATTGAAGGAAAGAAATCGCAATCAAATCACTGTGAAGAGCGAGATGTTTGTGTGTGTGTGTGTGTGTGTGGAGGAGGCTTCATGAGAGAGAGTGACAGAAGAGGGCGAGAGAGGCCGAGCAGCAATGCCAGAGGTGGACTGTATGTAAGTAAACACACACTCTAGTTGTATTAAAACACACATATGTACATTTTCAGAACACACTGACCCCATTGCTTGCTGGCATTTACATGCAAATATCTGATCTGGAGACAGAAGAACTCCTGGTAAATGCAGGTGTAGATAAAACATACAGAACACACTGCAACCTGAATGCAATCGGACACAAACAACATATCCAGAGACAGGTTATTAGCAGGTGAACATGAGGAATCGCTGTACGGTCATTTGAGATTTGCTTCTTCGTCTACAGATGTATTAATCTACACCTTAGTTACTCTTAGAAACGTACTTCTTTTTTTTTCCCCTCTTGTGCTGCAACGGAAGTGTAAACACTAGGGGTGTGCGTGAGATTATATAACGTAATGCACAGCAGAGTAAAGGGCAGGTAGACTTCTCATTAAATGATCACGTCAGTTTCTTTTTTTATTTGGAGTTTTTTCTGAAACATGTCAGGGAACACAGATATGTGGGAGAGATTCTGAAGTTTTGAACGTGAGCAGAAAAGCTGCTGAAACACAGGAGCTATTAAAGTCCAGGAGTTTCTAACTGAATTAAAATGAATTAATTATTAAGGTGAAAAGGAGCCACAGTCACATTTCAAGAGGTTACCTCCCCAAACAAAGACACAAAGAGGAGGGAAGACTAAATCATGACTCAGCAGTGATGACATTACATGAGAAGGGTTGATCTGCTGGAGAAACAGATGTGAGAGCAGGTTTCTCTTTACATAAATAAAAAAAACACACACCATAAACTGGTGCAGAAAAATTCATCAGAATGCAGGAAATAAAGTGTTTAACACTCATAATTTAGCACTAAAGATTTCTACAAAATTGTGTTAAAATCTCGTCTCGATCTCGTGAACCCAATCTCGAATTCCGTCTCGTCTCGTGGGTTAAGTGTCTCGTCACACCCCTAGTAAACAAACACCTCCTCTTTTCTACAGGGAACTTGTTATACAATGATTGAATGAGACCCTCTCTAGGTTCACAATAAGTCCTCCAACCCGGCCCTCCAATCAGTTTTCTAATCTGGGGCCCGCGCCGTCAAAAGTAGTTCAGATAAGCACGTTGTGATCGGTCACCTCTGTGCGAAGGGTTAGATAAGTGGGTTAATCAAGGCGTAGACGCAGCCCCGTCTGTGTCTTTAATTCCCACTGCAGCTCAACAAAAGGTTTTGAACCTGTGGTTTAATCTCAAAGTCATGCTTGTATCATGCCAAGTGCCTTTCAAATCTGTGCTTTTCTTCAAGAAACAAGTATGTTACATTTTTAAAAAACTGAGAGAAATCAGGCCCAATACCCACCAACTTCCAAATTTACCAATGTCCAGACACTTAACGAAGCAGGTGCGGGACTCACTGATAACTGACGTGTCCTTGAGCAAGGCACCGACCCCTCGGATGTCTCCGTGAAGCTCAGGGACCAACTGAGCAGATTATGTTTATCCTAACTGTAAAATCACAGGGATGTTTGGTCCGGTGCAGACTGAACAGCTTGTGAGTGGTGTTGAAGGACAGCCTTCACAGGTAGCGAGCGGGTCGACGCCGCTTCCCTAATTAGCAGCGACACAAGCGCGGGCGTCCTCCCCACCGTGCCGCGGGAAGCGGCCCCATGGGTCGACGGCGTTCCGACTGTGAGATGAGGACGCCACGTGGCGGCCCTCAGAGACCCCGCAGCCGAGCGCAGGAACGAACGGACACGCAGTCTCTGTTAAGGTTACCGACTCTGCTGGTGACACACGGATGACAAGGACAATTTACCGCATGGGTGCGTCTCCTTGTCTTTATGCAGACTGGAAACACACACACACACACACACACACACTCTCACTCTGTGCAAATTAAGTTTAATAAGAGAAGATGAAACTTTGAGATCCCTGCGGGGAAATTAGGAGGTCGCAGCAGCAGAAAGGAAGAGGATACACAAAAGAACAAGAAAATTAAGAACAGAGCAACTGGGAATATTAAAGACTGCTGGGAGACTTTACACCAGTGATTCTTAAACTTTTTCACATCAAGGACCCCTAAACTCCCATGGCCCCCATGTGATGGAATTCTTGTTTTTAAGATGTATTATTATTATTATTATTATTATAGAAAGCATTTGAACCTCTTGACCAACACAGTCACACATTCTGTCTCTGTTACTTATGGATGGAATTATAGTTAAAATAAATTATTGGCTTCTTTGCTGGAGCCCCCTTAAGGACCCCTGGTGGTCCTCTGACCCCACTTTGAGAACCACTGCTATACACTGTATACTATAACTCTATGTATTTGTAAGTTATGTATGTGCACATTGTCAAAAACTGAATCTAAAGTCCAGAAACATGGAGACTCAGCTCAAACATTTTTTCACCTGAAGCCTCGAATGAGTCTGATTTCTAAACTCTTCACACGCCATCTGTGTCCGCAGTGTTTGAAAATGTTCATCATTGATAAAATCTGCGGGTTATTCTCAAAGTGACATGTGATATTCAAAATGCTGGCTTTGTCTGACTTACTCTCCAAAACCCAAAAAAAAAGCTTCAGTTTACGACGACGTCACACAGTGAAACGCAGAAAGTTTAAGAAGATGTCTGGCATTTTAGTTTCCCTCAAACGATTAATGGACTGTCACAGCAGTTTTACTGTCAATAAACAATCAATAATAAGTACTTTGCAGGGCTCTACGCTAACCTTTTCCCCAAGGAGCACATGTGCAAATGTTCAAGTAACAAAGAGTTTAACAAACTATTTATATTTATATATATGTATCTGGACACTCGGCATCGGCCTTAAAATATTGTCAAAGCGTTTTAAAATATTGAAAACACTCATCACAAAAAACTTTACTAGGATTGGTGCTTGTGTAGTTTATGAACCACGGAGGGATTCACGATACACCGGCAGCACCCACACAACCCACACCTAATGTGAACAAGACTACTGAACTTTAGTGAAACAGAACATGTTGCTCTCAGGAGGAGGCTCGGAGCAAATACTGGCATCCTGTGCAGTGGAAATCTGCATCCTTCCACCCTTTCACACAACATGGAGGAGAAACTAGTTTAAATTAGTGTATTAGCATTTATATTATTATAATGACATTAGTTAAAAAGTTAAATTTTAATCTATAGTATACTGTAAGTGTGTAAATAATAATTTGATTTTACTATATGCGTTGTCTTTGTATGTAATAGTATACTAAATAGCACACCACTGGTCTGATATTATTTTGACTTTATTATTTTATATTTATCTTAAACGTGTATTTTGATCTTTTCAATGATTTCTTGCTTGTATTATTGTCTTTGCACTTGTTGAAGCACTTTGTAACTTGTTTTTGAAAAGTGCTCTACAAGATTATTATTATTATTATTATTATTATTGTCTATGAAGATTCTCAGTCATCCAGGTCATAGTTATCCAACGAGGGTTAAAATGAAGGGCAACTGGACTTGGTTGAAGCTACTGGAAGACGTTTCGTCCCTTATCCTGACCAATCACAGCCTGGATGGGGTTTATTATTATTATTATTATTATTTCCAGTTGGATAAAACAGCAGTTTCCCTTTCATTCATTAAATGCGTAAGAAAAATGGCATAAATGTGTCTCTTAATTTGTTAATGTTAAAATCTCATCAAACATCAGAACCTTCCAGGAGGAGTTCAACATTTGAAAGTTTACTGTAGCACGTCAAAACTTATTTTATGCCCGCCCCATCCAGGATGTGATTGGTCAGTTGATGAAAAGTGAAATTGATGAGCTCATCGATTTTATGAAAAGTTCAACATGTTTCAACAAAAAGCATCTGATACAGCTGAATATCCAGCTAGCTAAACCCACAACCCGCTTATCTCCCCCCTGCTGTCTTCTGTCTCACCGCTGCAGCTGTTGTCTTTTTTTGAAATGAGCTGCTCAAGCGGCCACCGAGCGACCCGCCCACCGGGATCTCTCCCGGTGCTCCGGTGACTAGCTGGCTTTTTCCCCAACAATTAGTTGTCAACTATTAAATTAAACGCCAACTATTTTGATAATGGATTAATAGAGTCAAATTTCTCTGATTTCATCTTCTTAAATGTGGATATTTTCTAGTTTCTTTACTCCTCTGCGACAGTAAACTGAATATCTTTGGGTTGTGGACAAAACAAAACCTTTAAAAGGACGTCATCTTGGGCTTTCGGACACACTGATCGACATTTTTCACCTTTTTCTGATTATTTATAGACCAAACAACTAATTGTTTAATCGTGAAAATGGTCGACAGATTAATCGATAATTAAAAGAATCGTTAGTTGAAGCCGTACAACGTATGTATCGAGGGCGCTACAAGTAGGGGGTCCACTTTACGCTCTGTCCCATTGTATCCCAGCAAATGCCCCTATATTGCAGCGCTTACGGTAAACAAACGTTTCAAATTTTCCCGTCCACTCTTAGACAGTAGGTCGAATAAAGCAGGCAAGAAGATTCACATTTTAATCCAACCAAAGAGCGAATACACAGTTCGTCTACCTCGCTGTCTGATCTTGTTCTTCCCCTGCCAACTCAGGTAACATGAAGATGTGGAAGCGAGCAAAGCAAATCATTAGCTCAACTACAAAGCCCAGACTCCCCAGAGATAATCACTGTTTCTCCCAACTTCTGCACATATTTTATGCTCAGGAATCAAAAAAGGGAGCACAAATTGAACGACTGAGTGAATAGAGGCAACACACTGGATGACAGGTAGACCGTGATTAGTCCAGTTACTAGGCAACCCCCAAAATCCAGCGCCGATGCAAACAACGTGGTACTGTATCAGAGCATCCAAAACGGGCGGGAAAGACAAAGAAACAGGATGAGCGTCTCGTTTTGGATGAGACGGCAGACGAAGAGCAACGAGGTCTGCAAACTGGAGGTGAGTCATCCTCATCAGAGAGAGAGAACTGACCTGAACCCCAAACTACGACTACAAAATGAGTCTGCGCGCGTAAATATCTCACCACTGTTTTACTTTAACAGCCCGACCTCAAAGATCGATGTTTGTGTGTGCTGACTGACACATTCCCGACACTCCCCTGACTTTTGAATTCAGTGAACTCTCTCTGACTCTGTGCATCACACGCAGCAGATCAGATCAATTCCAAAAGCCCTTTGATAAGCCTGCTGTTATTTCATGTTTTCCTTATCGCGAACAAATCCCACGAACGGATCAATGCCAGCAATGTTTTGTTGTAGCAATGGTTTGTTTCTCAATACTTTCTGACTTTTCCTACTCCGTCTGTCAGCTTCCAAGCTTTGTTGGTTCCTACTGAAGAAGTACATCTTTAAAAACACCTCACAAATATACAGTTTATTGTAAAATTCATGTAATGAAAAAGGTCCAGTGTGTGATATTTAGGAGGATCTATAGACAAAAATGCAATATAATATCCATAACTATGTTTTCAGTGGTGTATAAAGACCATACATAATGAAGCGTTGTGTTTTTATTACCTTAGAATGAGCCATTTTTATCTTCATATACCGCAGGGCCCCTTACATCAACGTCGCCATGCTCACCAACTGCTCTACAGAGCGCGTTTCTTCAGTACGTTTAATACGTACAAAGTAGAGGAAGAACAACAAGTAAACGTTAGTAGTAGTCGACTGGTTTATTAGAAGTAAGAAAAGAAGTGAAATTTGGATAAATGGAGGACCGCACATATTATTTAGTGCGAGCTTCTCCTGCTCGCTTGGAAAGGGGAGGGGTGACTGATGGTGCATTCATGCAGTGTCAGAATAATCAGAAGGTTTTTTTCCTCCTTAAATCTTTATTGTAAAAAGAGAAATAAAGTGCACATGGGACATAAAGAAGTATGCAGAGTCTTTGATTTCTGCAAAATCACGTGTAGAATATACACTGTGTGCAGAATTATTAGGCAAGTGAGTATTTTGACCATATCATCATTTTTATGCATTTTTTACAACTCCAAGCTGTATAAACTTGAATGCTTATTGGATTTAAGCATTTCAGGTGATGTGTTTTTGTGTAATGAGGGAGGATGTGGCCTAAGGAGAAAAAACACCCTATATCAGGTGTGCATAATTATTAGGCAGCTTCTTTTCCTCAGGCAAAATGGGCCAAAAAAGAGATTTAACTGACTCAGAAAAGTCAAAAATTGTAGAAATGTAAATTGTAAAGTCTTTCAGAGGGAAGCAGTACTCTAGAAATTGCTAAGACATTGGGGCGTGATCACAGAACCATCAAACGTTTTGTAGCAAAACCTCAACAGAGTCGCAAGAAACGTCTTGAGAAAAAAACCCGCAAATTAACTTCCAAAGATTTGAGAAGAATCCAACGTGAAGCGACCTGGAACCCATTATCCTCCAGTGCTGTCATATTCCAGAACTGCAACCTACCTGGAGTGCCCAGAAGTACAAGGTGTTCAGTGCTCAGAGACATGGCCAAGTTAAGGAAGGCTGAAATCCGACCACCACTGAACAAGAAACACAAGTTGAAACGTCAAGACTGGGCCAGGAAATATCTGAAGACAGATTTTTCAAAGGTTTTATGGACTGATGAGATGAGAGTGACTCTAGACGGACCAGATGGATGGGCCCGTGGCTGGATCAGTAATGGGCACAGAGCTCCACTTCGACTCAGACGACAGCAAGGTGGAGGTGGGGTAATGGTATGGGCTGGTATTATTAAAGATGAGCTAGTTGGACCTTTTCGGGTTGAAGATGGACTCAAAATGAACTCCCAAACCTACTGCCACTTTTTAGAAGACACTTTCTTCAAGTCCATGATTTTTATGCAGCACAATGCTCCATCGCATGCATAGAAGTACTCCACTGCGTGGCTAGCCAGTAAAGGCCTTAAAGATGAAAGAATTATAACATGGCCCCCTTCGTCACCTGATTTAAACCCTATTGAGAACTTAAACGGGAGATTTACGGTGAAGGAAAACAGTACACCTCTCTGAACAGTGTATGGGAGGCTGTGGTGGCTGCTGTACAAAAAGTTGATCATCAACAGATCAAGAAACTGACAGACTCCATGAATGGAAGGCTTATAACTGTTATTGAAAAGAAGGGTGGCTATATTGGTCACTGATCTGTCAGAAATGTTTATTTGTAAACTGAGTTGTTTGTTTCTGTAATTCTCACAGATTAAAATAAACTGTCGTTTATTAAAAAAAAAAGTGAGATGGGAAAATTTTCATTTTGCTGCGTAATAAATCTGCACACATATATTCTCCTAAGAAAGCCAAAACCTCACTTTTCCTTTCTTAAATATTCAGGATTGAGGGTTTATTAACATTTTGGATTGACTGAGAGCACGGTATTTGTTCAATAATAAAATGAATCCTCAAAAATACAACTTGCCTAATAATTTTGCACACTGTAAATATTTTGCAAACATGTAATGTGTAATCTGGTTATAACTTTTAGTTTGCTGTCAAGAATTAGATGACTGTGTGTTGTTTATACGCTCTGATAATGTTAATCCAGCGCATCTTTGCAGCAGCGTCCATGTTGATTCCACATTCAGACTTACGAGCACATGAACACGCTGAAGTCTGAAGAACGACTTCACCGCTCGGGAAATTGGACCGTGCGAGGAGCCTGTGAATGCACCGTGAGCCGCCGGTTGCAATTCACAACCTTCACCACTAGATGCCACTAAAACTTACACACTGAACCCTTTAAGCTACACGAAGGCATTTACATCCGTGTGTTTTTATCTACAAGGCAAACATGATTTCCAAAAGTCCTCCGGGGTTGTTTCCAAGTTCGGAAATACCGCATTTTCATATTGTGCACCCTCAACATGGAACTCCTTACAAAAGATTCACCTGTTAGAGGTGCTGGTACCACTTGGGGAGTTCAAGTACGTGGTTGCAGATGTCTGTAAGGAGAAGTGTAGGTGTTGCCTATAGGCTGGATTCTTAAAGTGCATGTATAGGTGTCTTGTAAGATGTTTTAATGCACTTCATTGTCATGTGTGTCCCTTGTAAAAGAGATTATATCTCAATGGGCTTTCTCCTGGTTAAATAAAATTAAAATAAATTCCTTTAACAGCTGCTGACTGTAGTTTTTATCAAACGTTAACGTATTTTTGACAGTAAGAAAAAAAATTATTATGATTATTATAATAATTATTAAATTAATGTGTTCTGTGAAATTCCCCTTTTCACGAATATATTTAAATATAGATTTAATGGTCTTTACTAATATTATTTGGTATTTACTGTGAGTAAAAGTCAGCAGAGAGGGGAAAATAATTCAGTCGTCCTCTGTTTTCGCTTCATTTATTTCTGGTTTTTGCCTCTAAGGTTTGCAGGGGAACACCCCCCAACACACACACACACACACACACACACACACACACACCATCCAAACCCTCAGGACCTCAACTCAGCCAGCAGGGGTCAGAGGCCAACAGGAAATGGACAGGAAGTGGACCGTGGAGGACTGTGCTGGTGTCTGACCACTATAACTGGAGCAGAAGAAGATCTCCCCCCTGGACAGCACTTCCCTCTCTGCAACACACACTCATACAGCAGCCACACAGTCATGTCCCCAAACCCTTTCCTCCTCTCTTAGCTGCACAGCACAAAAATACACACAAACATGGATACGACTGCGCGCACACACACACACACACACACACACACACACACACACATCCCCAAACCATCGTAAAAACACACACACACTGGACTGATGTGATGTGATGTGAAAGCAGGCCTGACTGCGTGCCGTTTGCAGTCCATCACACACTTTCTCTCCCCGAGCTTTGCCTCCCAGGCTCGACCACACACACACACACACACACACACACACACACACACACACACACACACACACACACACACACCAAAACAACCTCCACCAATCAAATGCTTCTGGTTATTGAAAGTTACATTTACCCAGAAGCACCAGGTCGTCCTCTATGTAGCAAAAAAAAAGTAGAAGAAAAATCGGATTCCCTGGTCACAACAGGAAGTTCAGACTTTCTTCTTCTTCTGTTACTTATTTTGTTTGCTCCTACATGCAGCCAGCTGCACGTCCAGTGTGTGTGTGTGTGTGTGTGTGTGTGTGTGTGTGTGTGTGTTCAGTGCTAAACCCAGCCTGTGTTCAGCATTACAAACATCATAAGTGATGCTTTGCCCCAAACCATGTGTGTATTTAAGTGTGTGTGGATGTGTGTAAGTGTGTGTGTGCTCTGCATTAGAAGCACAGACAGCATCACTGACCCGTGTTCGCCTCGGTGTGTTTTTATCTCTGCCTGTGTGACCCGAATTGTAAATACAGCATCCTCCGCTAAGCTGTGTGTTTTACTGCGTGTGTGTGTGTGTGTGTCTGTGTGTGTGTGTGTGTGTGTGTGTGCTGTGAATTATGAGCAGCAGCCTCAACCTGACCCGATCTGTGTATGGGCTGTATGACTTTGTATCTTGCATATCAATGCGCAAGTTATCTCTGCAAATACGTGTGTGTATGTGTGAGCCTTGCCAAGAGGTTAATTGAGGGGAGGGCCTCTAAACCGTTGCCCAGGGAAACACTCTCCCATCCGCAAAACCTCATTGGCTATTCAGCACCAGGCGCTGAACAAACAAACTAACGCCGAATCCTCGTCGAGCTCCAGAACGGAGAGGGGGCCGGCGGTGGGTCGCTGTGCCCGCCGTCGGAGGCTCCTGCCTGGGCCGCCGGGGCAGGCGTGCCCCCCCTGCTCCCCGACCTGCTGGAGCTCAGACAACAGGCTAATCCTTACAGCACACTGAGGAGCCGCTAATAGGAGAGGATTAACCCGACAAATACACCCAGTCCCTCTGCTGCTCCTCCTCTCCCTTCTCTACTCCTTCTCCTCCGGTCGTCTTCATTGTAGTCTGCTCAGCTTTGCTCCTGGCCCCCCCTTTCTCTGCAACAACTTGACTGCTCCTCCTTTTCTCCTCCACATCTTTATTATCTGCCCCCAAGCTTGCTTCTCCTCCTCCTTCATCTCCTCTGGTCCACTGCTCCTTCTCTACGACTCCTCCTATGCCTTGGTTTTGTTATTGGGATTACCGTTTCCTCTTTTTCACCCCTTCATCTTCTCTGCTTCCACTCCTTTGCTCCTCCACGTTATTATTTGTCTCCCTCTTAGCTACACCTCTCTTCCTCCTCCTCTGATCTTCTCCTCTTCCTTTCCCTTGTCCCTCTCTTTCTCTGCTTCCTCTGCTGCCATGATTTGTTCTCTCGGTTGATGTTTCTCCTCTCCTTCATTTGCTGTCACCCTCCTCTCCTTCTTTACACTCCTCATGCTCCTCCTTTTCTTCTTCACCTGGCTCGTCCTTCTTCTCATCTACTCCTCCTTCACCCTTTTCCTTCTCTTCTTCTTGCGCTCCTCTGTGCTTCTACTCTTGATTCCTCCTCTTCACGTCCTCCTTCTTCCTCTCATACTCCTTCTCCGCTGCCTTGAATTATTATGTCGATACCTTTTCCTCCTCTTCCTCGACTCTGCTTCTTTGCTCCTCCTAAACCTCTCCTGCTACTCCTTCTCTCATTCACTTATTGCCCTCCTCCTGCACTCCTCGCCCTCAAGGATTGCTTCTGTTTACACCACTCTTTCCATCGTTCCTCCTGACCTCCCTCCTCTTCTACTCCTCTTCTCTTCTCATTGCAAATCTTCTGTTTACATCACTCTTTCCGTCCCCGTTTCATTTGACCTCCTCCTTCCCCTCCTCTGCTTCCATTACTCTCTTTTAATTGTTCCACCCTCCTCTCCTCCCTCTTTTTACACCATCTCTCCTCACCTCCTTCATCTCCTCCTCCTTCCCTTTTACCTTTCACCTCCTTCCTTCCATCCCGCTTTTATTACTCAACCTAAATCCCTGAAAACCCTGTTCACGCCTCCCATGACCCCCCTTCTGCTCCACCCCACCTCCTCCCTCTTCCTCTCCTCCATCCTTTTTTCTTTCCTTCCCTCTCTTATCTCTCCTTCTCCTGCCTTTTTCTTTAATCTTTTATTTTTCTCTCTCCAGGTGACCGTTGAGTTGATACAAGGGCTGTAAGTCAGCAGGCTGGAAAGAGCTTTAGTGTGTGTGTGTGTGTGTTCGTGTGTGTGTGTGTGTGTGTGTGTGTGTTCGTGTGTGTGTGTGTTGGGGAGTGGATTATCCAGGTTTCAGGACTCGGTTCTCGCCGGCAGCCGAGCGGAAAGCTTTAATGAGAAGTCACTGTTTACTGAGGACAGAGTGGGACACACACACACACACACACACACACCATAGAGACTTTTATAGAATCACCAAGACAAAAACACACACAATAATACACACTTGCACACACACACACAGTGATACACACTCCGACTCGTAAACACACACACTAACCAGTGCAGTAATGGGATTTGGAAGGTTTTCTCTATAAACCAGTCTGTCCTCTGTCTCCTCATTAAGGAGGACTGTCCAGACCTGAACACACAACACACACACACACACACACACACACACACACACACACTAACACACACACACACACTGCTGGCTCTACAGTGCTGCAGACTTCTGGGCTCACTAATTATTTGGAAGCTCTGTATCTTTGTTGTTTTTTGTTTGTGTGTCTGTTTGTGTGAGTGTGTGTGTGTGTGTGTGTGTACGTGTGTGTGTGCGTGTGCTGGCTCGCTGCTAACAGTAACAGTCTGGCTGAGTTTTGGATGAGGGCAGCGGAAGACACTTTGCAGCCCAAACGGCTGTTTGGTCCAAAAATATCCTGTGGAATTTTTCCCTCTGATTGTCAGAAATATGATCTGATATCTTTTTTAATTTATCTTCGATTCAAATTCATTAACTCGGTTCTTTGTTGGCGTTGAAGTTGCAGGGACAGAAATTACCACGGACACGGGGGATCACAAGATGAACACGAACTGAGACTCTGCAGTCCAACCAGGGAGGAAACTTCACTAACAATAACTGCAGTTCAGAGCTGCAGATGTACAGTAGTTTGTTGTAGTAGTAGTATTTAGGGGATGGCCACAGTGGAAAGTACATTAACTAGTACTGTGCACAATTTTGATGTACTTGTACCCGGATTGGCAGTATTTATGATGCATGTATTTAAAATGCGTATTTGAAATACACAATAAGAGATTGTAGTTGATAGGGGTGATGAAAATCAAAATACTCCAGTGTTTTGTATTCGGTAAATACTATAAAATACTTTGTGAGAAGTCTATGGGATGACATCATAAAAAAATCGCTGCCTCTGATTGGTGCCTGCTCAGTAATTTGCCCAGACGTGCTGAGATCAGATCAGAAACTTGATCCAGACCATAAGAAGAGGGTCGAGCTAAGAAACGTGTAGGTTTCTATCTCTTTCCATTTATTTTTTAGCATAAAGTGCTATAATTCTGAACAGTTAGTTATAACATGTTTTTGTGTTCGTTTTAAAGATTTCATCAATTTATGTTCCAGCTAACTATTTGACCCGAGTTGCAGCCCTCACAGTTAACCTTAGCTTCCTACTTTCAGCCTATTTTAAGTTTTCATCGGTTGTGCATGGGGTAAAAAAAAATTTCAGAGTTAAGCAAAGTACTAAACATTAAACTATTGGTTACCTTAAACTAACCTTCATCTGGGTGATCACGGGGATATGTGAACGTTTGAACTGTTGGCTGGTTGCAAAGGTCAAATTTATCACATGACTCTCAAACATTGTCCACAACTAAGTCAGTGTTCTGGTGAAGGGGTGGATCAAACAGATAAAAGGTCAAGTGATTTCATGGCACATTGGAAGTGTATTTTTAGTATTTCTGAAATACAGAAAAACACTAGTTTTAATATTTTAAAATACATCAAACTTAAAAGGTAAATATTTTACTTTTTGCTCGTCTCCCCTGATCCGACAGCTTTTGTCGCTTTTCAAATTAAAACTTTACACAGAAAACATTCTGTTGCTAAGAACCACCAACTAGTAAAGTATACAGTATAAAGTATTTAAAAGTATCTCCACCTCGGCCGGCTTCAACTTGGAATGGTAATGTTAGAGTATATGGAGCTAAATGGAAATGCAAATTTGTAGTTTAGTTTTGGGCGATAAACTCCTTCATCACTGAAATGTGGAAAATGTTGCGAAAAAACACTTCCTGCCAGGAGGAATATTCGTCTCAGCGGAGGAGGAAGTACATTTGTGTGTATCCCAGCCGCCCCCTTCCACTCACACACGCAGTGCTCTCTGGGCGGCCGTGTCTCTTTATATGGTCCATTTTCTACAGCCAGTTTGAGCCCAGTGAGCCTGCGTGTGGTTAATAAAACTCTCTGTTCTGGGTTATTTTCAGATCCACTGTGTGAAACAGCAGAGCTTCACACTCTGACAACACAGGCAGCGTTTGGTTCTCCACGCTGCTCATTTCTGATTCAACTATCACCAGTAAACACTTCCATTAGCATCATTTTAAACACTGGCCACTTCATACACCACTCAGTTCAATCTTTAAGGAGCAAGGGCTATTTTATAGCTCCTCTTTAGCTGCTAGAAGAGATGACACACTTTATATTTGGGTTGTAATGAACACTGCAGCCTCTAGGGGGTGCTAGCAGGGGTCTGCACTAAGACTTTCTGGGCATATATATACATGTGTACCAGTGAAGAGCAGGTTTTAGTTTGCACATTAGTGTCAGCCATTTCATAGATTGAATAGTAGTTTGTTACAGTTTGTATAGTTGTTGTTGTTTGTGTCCATTGTTTCTTACAGTAACACTGTACTCACCAATATGCTGAAATCTAAATGAAGAAGAGTCTGATGGGTAGCTTTTGCTTTTTCAGTCTCAGATTATTTAATTTGAAGGCATTTTAGAAGCTTTGAGGGCAATTTATACTTCTGCATCGAGCCTACGCCGTAGCCTTGACTTGTGTCTGCATCGCTCTGCAATTACACCGCCTAAGGGCCGTAGCAACGGTTACTATCCTGGAACCGGGCTTCGTTCAACCTCAGCTCTTGGACCGAACGGCGGTACTCGCCGAGATGTTTCCTCGCCCACAAACTCTCATGAACCCACGTACGGCGAGTCCGTCCTCTCTCTCTCTCTCTCTCTCTACCCGCTTCTTCATGCAGAGCGAGCGCTCTACTCTGTGTTGACATTTTTTACATCCAGTAAAGTCAGGTGGAACTACTTGCAACATCACGTCCACGGATTTTATGTATCATAGCAACCAAAGAAGTCAGGAAAAAATTCCCCCTAGCGCTCCCTGCTGGCAAAAAAAACGCTTTGGTGGACACAGGCCCTAAATTGCGAGCTGGCGGCAGGGTTTCTATGTGTTGAGCCTTCTGCTAACTTGAATGAGGTCATAATCGTTCGGCTATTCTAGACTTTCCAAATGTTATCGGACGCTAAAACATTTTTATCCACCGCTTTACTACGGCTTCTTTCACAACGTAAGTCTATGGGATAATCTCTGGTTTTGCCACTAGTAGAATGGGGGCTTGGATGAAGTGCGATGCTACCTAAGCGTCCTATCACAGTTCTCGTGGTCTGCGTCGCCGCGACATGTAGTGTAATTTTTTGGGGAGGTGCGTGTCAGGCTATGGTGTAGGGTGCGGTGAACCTTCCACATAGGTTCAATGCGGAAGTATAAATTGGCCTTCAAGAGGCAAAAAATAAAGGAAACTTTGAGAAAACAAACATTACTGTGATACTGATGTAATATTTGGTCTTTAATCTTCGAGACCTTTCAGATTTATCTCGAGACACCTCGGCTGGGAACCGCTGGTCTAAACCACTTTAATTTAAAAAGGTTAAACTGAGAGAGAGAGAGCACCCCTGAAATGTCACTTACGAGCCCTCATTGCGCCGGAAACTGTGTGCACACAACTACGGCAAGTACAGTAGGTCAAAGTTGAAGCAGGAAGTGCATCCGAAACTGATTGAAATGATGGAAAACTATACAATCCTAAATCTACCTTGACTATTACTAGTGTGTGTTATTTCTATACGCTGAGAAAAACCCTGTTTTCAAATTGAATTGTATGAAAATGTAAACGTCTGACACACACACACACACTGCTGAATGGAGCAGTTGGCGCCACTGGTTCGTAACTTTACACTTTTTGTGTGTTTTGTGTTTGTGTTGTTTCTGCACCAGTGAGCCTCTGCTGGTCACAGTGCACCACACACACACACACACACACACACACACACACACTCGTCAGAAGTCCACAGACAGACGGATGACTGCTCCTCCACATATTCACTTTTTATCTCTTTCTGCATGTACAGACATGAATGTGCTCATGTGTCGCACTCTCAAAAAAAAAGAAAAAAATACTCTCTCTCTGGCCCTCTATCCTTTTCTCTCCCTCCCTCCCTCTTCCTCCCTCTCTCACCCTCGTTAGCCCCTCTATCAATTTCCCTCACTCCCCCATCCTTCCTCTCTCCCCATCCCTCTATCCGTCTTCCCCCTTTCCCTCTCTCTTACCCCAATCCTACCTCTCTGGCCCTCCATCTCCCTCTCTCCCTCATTAGCCCTCTATCCCCTTCCCTCCCTCTCTCTTCTGCCCTCAATCCCTTCCCTTTCTCCCTCCCTTTCTCACCCTCTGCAGCCCTCCATCCCTCTCTCTCTCTCTCCTTACCTCCCTCTCTTCTTCCTCTCTCTCTCTCTCTCTCTCTCTCTCTCACCCGTCTCCCTTCTCCCCTCCTTCTCACCCCCTCCTGTCCAGAGAGTTGGATGGTGATTAGCGTTGGGATTCTGGGACTCTGGCCTCAGTTTTCATTAACAGCCATAAACACAGTTCTGCTGCACCGCCGAGACCGACCGCAGGCTCTGTGTGTGCGTGACGCTTGTGTTTGTGTGTGTGTGTGTGTGTGTGTGTGTGTGTGTGTGTGTGTGTGTGTGTGTGTGTGGTGCTTTGATGGCAAGAATGGTGAAAGAAAAAAAAAAATAGAGAGAGAGAGTGTGGTGTTGTTTATCATGGCAGTAATTAAGTCCGTTGTTCTGCTTTAATTAAAATATAACAGCAGCACTAAGTATGGACCGGTTCGCTCTCACACACACACGCAAACACACAAGACATCTTTAGCTCTCTATTTACCACAAAAGATAAGGTAGAAAAGACCAAAAGAGAGCGGAGCTGCCCTCAACACACACACACACACACACAGTCTTTTAACGACCAGAAATATTTGTAGTGAATCCAAAAAACACTTGTGACTGTCTCCCTGATCTGCAGACTTGAACCTAACACACCCAGAGCTCGGGCGCTTATCTCTGCTTCCCCTCTGATTGGTTCTTTATCGGTCCATTTTTTACTCTCATTGGCTGGTTCGGTTTATCGTTACAGCGGTCGATCGTTTCTCAGCAGCACTGATTGATCCTGGACAAAATGAAGAGGCTCGGTCTCTGACACACGAGGCTCTGTTTTAATGGTGCAAAAGACAATGAGCAGAGCGGCGCGGGAGATTTAGGGTGTGTCAAAGTGCAGCTTTTGTTCTGTCGTGGTATGTACTGTACATGGGAAAGGTGCGGGTAAGAACAATAGCTCAAACAAACAAACAATATAGTTTTTTGGAGAATGGAAAGCGACAAGATGTGAATATAAAGCGCCACAAATCTGCAGCCAAACGCAGAGAGTGCACCTTTATGGACATGTTTAAAGTCCTAATCATGTTTTACTTTAATGACAGTTGCCACGTTTAGTAAATCCCCATGATGCTAAATAACTCTTAGAGCCGACTTCATTGAAGGCTGTATTCACATTTGTGATTTGCCGACGAAATTCCTGTGATACAATCAAAAAGCTCCAGAGCAGCGGTTTGTCAAATACAATTAAATTAGTTAAAAACAAGATAAAATCAGTCACAGAAACAATAATTGCTGTTTATATGACAACATTAATGCGCCACTATTTCAGATGTAAGACTTTATCACATCATCACGCGTTATTGTTTTTGGCGTTTTTTATTCCTATTTATTTATTTTACTTATTCACTTTATTGTTTTTACTTCCTCTTTGCTCATGTTCTCATTTCACCTGCCCCGTCTTGTTTTGGATACAAGCGCCAGCTAAAGTTAAAGGTAAATTATTATTATTGACACAACATATGAAATGTATTATAAGGCATTTCAGGACTAAAACATGGAAAAACCACTTTTGCCATGACAGACAGGACCTGATAATCAAACATGTGCTGCACAAACGGACTAGTTTGATTCATCCAAGTGTGGATGTTGCTGTGGTGGGATGTAACTAAGTACATTTACTCAATTACTGTGCTTAAGTACAATTATGAGGTACTTTTTCTTGAGTCTTTTCTTTTCATGCCACTTTCTTCTTCTCTTGCACTAGATTTCCGAGGGGAACATTTTTACTACATTTATTTGACAACATTAGTTCCTTTGCATTTTCAAAACCCAAATTAAGCAATAAATTATGATGTATTATTATAGATTAAGCAGCAGGAGAAGTATAAAGTAGGTGGAATGAGCTGCACCTTTACCAGCTGCAACTTTAAAGTGATAAACACAATTATTATGCAATATTATATTATATATTATTCTGCAATGGCCTGTTCTGCATCATGAATACTTTTGCTTTTGTTTCTTTACATATATTTGTGACTTACTTAAGTAATATTTTAAATGCAGGATTTTTTTCTACAATAGGCCTCTGAAACAAACACGTCACCTCGGCATGTATAAGTAAACTTGACTTTATGAAGACACGTTGTCGTATGTTATTTGTTGCGTTTTGATTGGCTGAGTAAAGACACAGCTTGTGTTCTCCGCTCCTGTGATGTGATCTTTAGGTTCACAAAGGGTTAAAGTGTGCTTGGAGACTTGACTCCACACACACACACACACACACACACACACACACAGAGTATGTCTGGATTTAACAGCTGGTGGAAATTTAGTCACACAGTCCACATGACAGCAGCTCATATATATAGGCTCAGGGGTGTGTGTGCGTAACCAGGTGTGGAGTTGTCATTGAAGGAGAAAATTAGCCAGAAAATGACAGCGGCGTACCTGAGTGAGCCAACACACACACTCCAGAAAGTTTGCATGACACACACACACACAGTTTGAGCTATTTTCCTTGCAGTTCAGCCTCAGAGACTGCATGATGAATAATTATACAAAAAAAATCCAGAATGTCCTTTTTTTCCTGTCTTTCTCTTCGTGTCTACATCCTCAGGCCACTCACAGCTCTCATGTTAGCCTGTCACCTCTGACCTTTGACCTCCTGGCCAAGGCTATGAACACTTGAATGCGAGTCTAACACAAATCCATGCACGAGTCAAGTTAACGTCTTAAAGCGAGTTGAGCCCAAGTGGACCGAAACCAACACATTCTTGATCCCAACTCGTCACATGTGAACGGTTTTTGCACCTGTAGGGCTCCGTGGTCAAGTTAGCAAGAATACATATGCAACGTCCGGTTAGACTTTCAAAATAAAACTAGTGATTAATTGCAATTTGGTTAGGTTTAGGCAAAAAATAAATAAATAAGTACGTTCTTTACGTGACTTAAGTTACGTTAATTACACAACATTTGTAACTCGTGTAACGTAACTCAAAACTATAAATGTTGACTTTTTGTTTCCAACCAGTTCTCACTCCATGACTCGTCACATATGGACACATGGTCAAGACCCATCGGCCTCAGTTTGTAACACACTGGGGATCCCTATAGCGCCATCCTTCAATGCAGTGGGGGAAGCCCTGTAAGCGTCAGTTTTTGACGGTAAAGGTAGGTATATGATATTTAACAGAAAATGACTGAGTAAGGAGGCGGTTGGAGTGGATGGAGAACCCCGACTTTGAACCAGGAGACCGGGATTCGTGTCCTGTGTGAAGCAAAAAGTCAACATTAAATATTTTTATTTAAGTTTAAAGTTACGTAAATTGCATAAGTTACGCAAGTAACGTTAGTTAACATAGTTATTTTAACCCAAACCATGATCTTTTCCTAACCAAGTAGTTTTGTTGCCTAAACCTAACCAAATGGAGACATTTCACTACTTACACATAACGTGCCGTTTCAACATGGCGATGTTTGGAAACGCTAGCGTTTTATTTTGAAAGTCTAACCGGACGTTGCATATTTGTTGTTGTTAAGTGTTGCATACTTGACCGCGGAGCCCTACACGTCTAAAACTGACTCTAATGTGGTACCCAGAGCGTTAAAAAGCGATGCCAAAGGACCTCGACCAAGCGTCAATATGTGTTGTTTCACACGGGAAACAAACTCCTGTCTCTTGGGTGAAAGCCTGGTTTCTGACCCGCCCATCCGCCTCCTTACTCTGACTTTTCTGTTATTTATTACACCTGCTTTTAGCGTTGATGCAAAGATGTTTGTCCCAGTGGGTTACAAACTGACGCCAAGGGGGTCCTGACCATGTTTCCAAATATGTGCATTATACAACATACTGCATGTGACCCAATGAAACTCTTCTCGTTGAATCATCAGAATAAACAATGAGACACTGAGCTGAACATCTGCCTCCCTGAAAAAATAAATAAATAAAAGGTTCAAGACCGCATCCACATCAAGTTTAGGAAAGAGGCAGGAGCCCCAGAGGTGAACAGAATGACACATAAAAGGTCCCCCTTTGCTTTCATGGAAAGTGTTTGTTTCTTTAGTTATTTCAGATAGCAGCAGCTGAAGTGTTCTGAACGTGATGCAAATCTGATTTGACTTTACTTTTCTTACTCAGACTGAGCGTGGCTTAAAAACTCACGTCTAGCAGATGTTAAGAAAAGTCAATGTCGGCTTTTTTGTCAGAAGTCAGTAAGTTAAAGGATAATGGACGATGTATTCAAGTCAAGTTTCGGGAAGATACGCAAGAGTCTTTTGTTAGATTCGCATCTAAAATGCGAGAAAGTTTATGCTTTCTGTGTTCAACTATCAAGTTGCTTTTGAGCTCAACTACGATGATGCAATAACATTTCTGGATAGATCACACTTTGCAGATTTATTGTCCAGTTCTTCAGCAAGCCCTTACATTTGGCTTCACGTCGGACAAGAACCCCTTGAAACACAGAAACTAAACCAGTATCATCATGTATGATATCAGCACTTGTTTATTGTAATAAAAACCTCTGAATACAAAGTACATTCACAGGTACAGCAGCGGGTCACTGAGCTGCTCTGTTTGATTCCTACAGCAAACCAGTGATGACTACAAATATTCAAACTCATACACCATTTTACAACTTTATATCCCATAAACATACTGTTATAGTTCAGAATAAACACACTGTTGTACTGACATACAAATAGTCCAGGCTTTTAGCTCAACGTTTACTCATCTGTTACTAAGCTGTCGTACTAACCAACCAGAGTCCTACACAGGTTTATTTACTGGAAAATACAAGAAAGGAGAGATCTGACTGACAGGTCAGTGAGAGTTTAATCTTTTAGAGATTTGTTTGACAGGTCGATAGAGATTATAACTGTCTGGATGACTGGCAGTCAAAGCACGAACTCAATGAAACACAGACTATTGTGTCTTTAAAAGTTGGAACGTTTGTCGTGGAGAGAAGCAGGAGGAGGAAGATAAAGATGGAGAGCTGATTTTGGTTCAAATATGCAGTAGCAGCAGTTCGCTAGCTAGCCAGCTAGCAGATAGATAGATGGATACATAGTTAGATAAGGTAGTTAGATAGATGTGTACTTCAATCCTTCCTCCTCAACCATTCTGTTGCAGTTAATAATAATATTGTTACCTCTTGTATAGTTATATATACCCAACAGTTTTTAGGAGCTTAGCACAAAGACTGGAAGTAAGGGGAAACTGCTAGCCTAGCTCCATTGAAGGGTTGTTTTAGCTTTCAATTTTGCTACGCTAGCAGGCTAAGACTAAGCTAAAATGAAGCCAGGCTAAACCATTAGACAGAAAAGTTTGTGCAGCGCCACCTACGGGTCAAATATCAACTAATTTGGGGAAATTGCTGGGCGGCGATGTAGTTGTTGGTTGCATGCGATGAATTCATAAGTTAATGTCAGTTAGGCCACGCCTACAAGAATTCGCCCATCAATAACATCTAAGAAGGTTAATACATTTTTACACCAAAATACTAAGTGTGGTGATGAATGGATGAAATTTCTTTGGGAAACCAGGTTTGGAAATGTATCCTCCCTTGGTATTTTGTAGAGCCCGTTGCCAAAGTCAATTTATGAGAGATTAAAACTTCTGATAATATATCAGCCTGTATTTATTTTAATACGATTTATAGCATTAATAAAACTTGTCATAAGGATCCCTTAAATATGTCATCATTTTGGTCAAGTGAGTTGGACATTTGATGTTCTGAAGTTTAAACTACTGCAAACATAAATTTAGGATTTCTGACATTTCTTGTTGCTTTCCTATACTTTTATGCAGACCCTGACATGTGTGATGAAATCAGCCACTGTTGGCTCTTGTATGTCTTCAGTTCTGATGAAGATAGGTTAGCAGTTTCCCCTGCTTCTAGCCTTTGTGCTAAGCTAGGCTGAACAAATCCTGGACCTGTCTTTGTACTGGACACACAGAGATGAAACTGATATGCATCTTCTCATCTGACTCTGACCATAATGACAAACGAGGAGTTCCCAAAAAATGCTGGATGGCTCCTTTAACTGTGGCCAATAGTCTTGAACGAGTAGGGAGGATTGATTGAGTAGAGAAAATTGAGACCAAAAATGTTTCCATGACAGTTCCTGTCAGTTCCTAGCAGAGTTTCTATTGGCCGATGAGAGGAGGTGGGTCAGCTGATTATCTGCAATTCACCCTGTCCTCCGAACCCTGACTGTCAATCATCAACTACAGGCACCAGGGCTACCAAAAAATTAATAAAAGTCCAAAAAAAGAGATGGATTCGCCCATAAAATGTGACACTGGGTAAACAAAGTTCTTACACTGCAAGAGCAGCTGAAAAAGAGCAACAAGAGCAAAAACCCATGAAAGGCTGAGAGCCGATAATCCACTGCGATCGGACGAGTCCACGTAGGCTTCAGTTAAATCCACATAGAGAACAGCGCAGCGTTGACAAAAAAGTATGAATCCACCTCCCGAAAAATGGCCTACCAGGGACGTGGAGAGAGAAAAAAAAGACCCCAGAAGAACCGATCATGATTAATTCCTCATTATTCAGGACAAAAATGTTTTTTCTTTCATCTCTTTTTTTGTGATTTGATTCTCCTCGACGAAAACTTGTACGAAGAATGTGCAACATGAAGCAAAAAAAAGCAGTTCACGACCACAGGCGAGGAGGGAAGGGAAGAGAAAAAAATCCTCAGAACTGCTTCAGAGAGGGAAAAAAAACAAAAAAAGCTTGAGGACTTAATGTGTTTTCTTTTTGTAAATTGGAGGAGGAAAAAAAAAAAAGAAGCGTTAGATGCTCTTTGTGTCTTTAGTTTTGTCTTAAGGCAGTCTTTTTTGTCCGGCCCTCCTCTCCGGCTCGGTGCTCGACGACGCTCCACCTACAAGAGGATAGATACGAACGTCTTACACCTCAGGTAACGCAACGCAGAAAACACATTCCATGCAAAATGTCTCATTAATGAGAAAAGAAAGTGTCAGGAGTAATTGAAAGCTGGCTGAAGAAAAAAATAATGTTTAAAAAAGAAGAAGCTGATTTAAAAAAAGAAAAAAATGGAGGAGCGGTTTGCAGAGCCACAATAACGCAAAATGAATTCTCTGATCAGATTTTTTTTCTAAAAACACTTGAGCTGCGCATAAAGTCACACTGTCACAGTAAAATGTACTCATACGTGTATTTTACCTAATTAATGGAAGGAAAACAAAGAAACTACAGTTACTAAAGTTATAGAAAAACATGAAATGGTCAAACTGGATGCAACACTATAACTTCTTATGCGAATACAGATCAAGTGTTTGGAAATTAAAAATAATTACGTTTCTTCGCTACGATTTGGCACAAAAAGCAACAACAAACAGAGCCTGAGCTCATTGGAAATGCATTTTTATTTGAAAGTAAGCTCACTGTTGACCAAAACTTATCCTAAATTTAAGCCCCTTAAAAAGCAAAACTGAATATGTGTTTGAAAATAGACAAAATTATCATTTGAAGGTTTTCTGTAGGATGTGTACGAATTGTAGTTTATGTTCAGTTCAGCTGAGCAGCAGCTTCAAAACTAACAGTTAATTTCAGCAGCTACAACATTTTAGCTTTGGGTTTTAATCAGAGTTTAATCACATTAAACTTTTCTTTTCATGAACAAAACTCGTTAGAAATTGATTCAGGGTCATCGGAACCAAATTTCTCCTCTGTGGATCAATAAAAGGGCTGAAGGGAAGTCATCCACACGCCGGCAAAACCTCCTTTTTACATACCAGAGATGACCTCTGAGGCAAATTAGGCTATATAAATAAAACTGACTTGACCTCCTTTTTCTCCACCGCCGATATTTTCCTGGCGGGAAGCAGCTCTGTCTCTTGTATTTGCATTTGAAAGCATTTGTGTATCTACTTTGCATGTTCATGCTCATATTGAAGAATTTCAGGCAACCACGGCTGACAGGACTGCTTTAACACTTGTAAGCGGACCCGGGACGGGAACAGGTTCTGTGGCATCGGCGAGCTGAATCACACAGCTGCTGGCAGCTGGCCATGTGGCACTTGTAGTTGTGACTGGATTTGTGGAGCTCTGGAGCAATTTCCCTAGTAACAGCTAACAATCAGACATCCAGCAAAAACCAGGACTTCAATTATTTACTTCTTTAACTCTGCTCCTTGTACTCAACAAATACTCCTTCTAAAATGCTAATACTGTTTATACTCAATCTAAACTAAGTCCAAAAACTCACTCACAGTACTCATTAAATCCAAACAGTAATATGAATACTTGTAAAAATAAAATGTGCCTGTAGCACCACATTAGTTCAAAATAATTTATTTTAAACGATGATAATCCCACAGATCAGGTTATGTTTTCTTGGTTAGGATTGCTCAGGTCCTGGATGACGGTTGTTCTATGATCACATGGGTGGCGTATTATTGATGTTTGACACAACTTCAGACAACACCAAATACATAATAAAAGGTCTGTCCTGTTCATTAGTCTCTGGGAAAATGGAGAAAAACTGTCTCTCTTTAACCAAATCACACACATTTAGGCTACTCTACATCTCCTTTTCACAACTAATGTAATATTTTTACATTGGCTGCTTTTATCATTAAGGTCCTTCAGATTTTATTGTGCATTTGAAGTTAAAATTGACTGTAAATGTCCAGTGGGTTATATTTTATTTTGACCTTTTAAGGCAAATGTCATCTACATAATTTTGACAGGTCAACTCCACAATAAAAGTCTAGTTAGTTGAGTTCTAATGACCTGGGATTGTACTGTGACTTGGTGACTAATTGTGCACTATGAGTAGTCCTACAGGTGTGTGCAGTTCAACTGGATGTTGCAGAGAACAAACACTGAGCTACCTGCAGCTAACACCTGCACAGGTATATTTCCTGTTTGGTGGGGGGGACTAAATCCAGACTGCAGAAAATGTCCAAAACGTTTAAATTCATGCAACAAATAAAAACTTATTTCCTCACTCTGAAAACAGCTTCAGAGTCTGTTAGTGCTCGTACTGAACCAGTAGCATGAACCTTACAGTGTGTGTGCGTGTGTTTGTACAGTGCGCCTGGAGGCATGTGCACACTCACACACATAAAGACTCAGTAACTTTAGTTGGCGGCAGTGTGTCATGACCTTGCAATAGTTCATGCGTGTGTGTGAGGTCGCATTTTAACTCTGGGAAAGTGGAACGTTTAGCGTGCACACACACACACAGAGGTTCTGCTCCAGGTTTCACAGATTACAGTCCTCATCAAATCCTTTCCTCGCGTTCCTCCTTTTATTTCCTCTACTCCCTTCTTTCCCTCCTTCATCCCTCCTTTCTTTACGGATTCCCTCACTGTATCCATCTCCATTTTGTCTTCCTCCTTGGCTCTTTTACTAGTTTCCACCCCTTGTCTTGCCTCTTCCTCCTAACCTTTACTCCTCTACTCCTTCCTCCCGTACCCCTCCTTGCTTTCCTGCTTCCCTTTCTTTACTCTCCTCATTTCTCCTCTGTCATTTTCCTCCTTTACATCCCTTCTGTCCTCTCTCCTCTCCCGTTTCATCCTCTTCAATTCTGCTTTCCTCCCTCTTCCTCCTCCCTCCCATCACGGCAGCATCTGTTCATAATGAAACACACAGTTGGACGTCGTAGTCGTTTAGCGCCTCCTCCACGCTACCTGCTCCAGAGGTTACCTCCCGCCGGGCGCGTTTGTTAGACATCATCAGCACCTCCCCACGACCTTCCCTCCCTCCCTCCTCCTCCTCCTCCTCCTCCTCCCCGCCACCTCCTCCTCCAGATGTCATTGATCTGGGAAGTGGGTCACAACAGCGCTATATCAAAGCCAGGTTACACGAGGCTTCGAGGCAGGTACTGTATGTAATTTTAGCGTGGGTTAATATTTAGGGGGGGAGAAAAAAGAAATGCGAAGGCTGATGTTTGGAGCATGTGCAGGTTCTGATCTCAGTCTACAGCCCGCAGACCTGACAGATGCTGAAGGTGCGGGGTGAAGATCTTTGCCTGAACACCTCATGGATCTATAAATAGGACTGTTAAAAGTATATTAGGTGCATTTTGTTTTTGTAGCCACAATGAATGTTTTTTTAAAACAATTTTCATTCAAAACAAGGCAAAAAGCATTTTAACGCTGATATGTTATCATTAAAATCATGTAATTTGATCATTTCATTACTTTTGCAACAGAAATACAAAAATCTGACAATACATTTGACCACAAGACATCAGATCACATGATGTGTTTTACTAATAACCTCCTAAACTCTGTCAAGTCAACTAGTTCCCAATATTACAAACTTCAAACTCACTTAACTTTATTTGATGACCTTTCAAAAATACCCGACATGCAAAGAAGAATTTTGGGGGGTAATAAAAAATTGGGTTTTAGAAACGCAGAGTTTGGGTTTGAAGATTCAACTAAACATCATACAGCTTTAATGGAGCATTGGACCAAGCTGATCCACGAAACTGTGCATTTAATGCTGATTAACAACAAAGCTGCTTAAAGGAAATTTTAACGTTAAAATCGAGGTTAAGTAGATTAAAATATATGTACGAAATGGTAGTTGCTGTGAGCGTGGAGGTTTATTTTCAATCTTAGGAACACATCTGTGATAAAATAAACTCAAGGCTCACTTACAATCTTTACTACCATTTACTGAAGGAGGCCATGAAAATGAAAATTTGCTGACTCCACAAAACAGATCTACCTCAAATATTTATCCCATATTTATTTCAACAAAGTCTGAAAAGTGTGTTCCGGTTTGGGAAAGACTGCGGTAACGGTTGGTGCTGATGGTGCTTAACAAGGTTAGAGAAGGAGGCTTGTAAGTAGAGGGTAGCTGATTCAAACCCTAGTGGGGAAAGTGAAAGAGCAGCACTTGTTCTCCCTCATTACCACCATTGAAGTGCCCTTGAGCAACGCCCCTGAACCCCCACTCTGCTCCAGTGGAGCTGCTCAGGGGCTACTGTTGGCGTACTGCGCACACAGGCCTCCACTTATATCCATGAAACACTGCTGCCTGCACTGAGCATCGTTCCGATATGCCCCCCTCAACACTTCCTTTGGGTTCTAGTCGTACTTGGTTTGCAGTTGCTGTCCAATCAGAGAACTGCACGGGGTCATGAGAAAATAACTCCACCGTAGAATAAGAGTTTATACACGACCATTAAACATGATCAAAAGCTGTCACAGGACCACGTGTGAAGAACGTAAGGTGCTGAACTTGAAGACCATTCACACCTTGCTACTTAAAAGACACCCCACTTCCTACATTAGTCTGAACACTGACATTGGACATTAATCATGGGCTGCAGATTTGGTCAATATGAATATAATTACTAGGGTTACTGAACAGGTCTTTCTGTATGGACCACAGCTCATAGTAGAGCTTATTGAGTTGCAGCAGCCTGACAAATTCATACCTTTACCGTAATGTATGTCTTGAATTTTTCATATTTTAACTCTGCAAAGGCAGATCTTGTGCGTCTGAAACAAAAGAAGAGATGCTGTACGTGACTTAATTCAAGACAGCTGCCTTTGTTTTGTTTTTTATGGTGGATAAACTGAATTAAGTGGGAAAACAAACACCAAGGCCCTGCTCATAGAGAAAGGTTATAAAGCCTTAAGTCGATCAGTCTGTTCAAAGAGCAGGTTAAAAAACATAAAACACTCCCAAGCATTTAAACACCAGCCTTCCTCTGAGGACAAAGCTTCAAACAGACCACATTCAGACCTCAACGAAAGGTAGTTCAAGTTTTTACTGACAAACGAGTCTTGGATTTATTTACTTTTCTTCTTTGACTTTGGATTGTTAACCAGAAGGACAAAAGGCCATACATTGGAGGACATAAAGAAAATTAAAAAGATTCCTCGCATGATTCTGATAACTCCAACAACAGAAAGTACAAAGTTAAAGCTCAGATGAAAATTAGAAATATTCCGGTCTTCCTACAGTTGATGGGAAATTAGTTATTTTATCACAGACAACAAACACCTCCACATTTCTCTTTCTCTCTTCACTTTGCAAAAGATATTGAACAATATCTAAGTACTATCCTACAACGCTCTAATAAACACTGTGAAAATTATAAATATGTGTTTCTCCTTCAAGGACGCCTTACAATTATATTTTTTTGCCCTGAGCTGCTTTGTATGCAGTCAGTGCATGCCAGTGTTTGTTGTGTTTTTTCTTTGCAGATTAAGACGAAGTTTTTGACTCTCAGCAGAGGAGGTCGGAGGTCAGCGTGGAGCCACAGCAAACAGCAGTTCAGCATCGTGCTCCTCGACACCATGGCAAGGACTGCTGGTGGCTGACAGAGACATTTTCTCCAGAGGGGCTGAAGCCAAACGTATGCTTCTCTTTCATGTTTTTTTATTTTCAGTTTCAAACAGAAGCTATAGGGAAAGTAAACCCCCTCCAGATGTATCCTGCTGGTCCAGGATCAAACAGACCCATAGTGAAGTTTTGTCCGGATTCATTTGCTATGGCAGATACATCTAGCCCCCTTTCCAATTGTGACAGGTTTCCACCTGTCCTGGATCTAGTTTATGTAATATGGGGTTTGATAGGATGACTGAAAAAAAGAGCGTCCCCGGTCCAGATTTGAAAAGTCACACGTTTTCCTGCTCTGATTGGTTGCAGATCTGGACCGGCGTCCAGCGCAGTGCGCCTGCTTGAAAACGGCTATGCCCCATCTTGCATGTGTTGATCAACGCTAGGTCACATGTTCCGTTGCTCTGATTGGTTGTCAGTCTGTCCAATTGCATCCAGAGTCATTTTGGTCTGCGCCTGTTGACAGCGCCCCTTAGAAATCAAAAATGAACTGAGAAGTTCCAGGCTGATAAGGATTTGCCGATGCCAGCGTAGAACGATAACAATCCCAACTAAAGGTCCACTAACTAGCTTTTTCCAGAGCTTTTAACTGTATTACACGGACCTCATCAGATGACTTCTCTTGCCATGACTAGCTTCAGATGAATTCATCCATTGCACTTTCGGGACTTCTGGTCCGTGTTGGCTTAAAACTTATGTAATAGTTTGACGTTTTGGGAAATACTCTATATATATCTTCAAAAGAAGACAGAGGAGCAAAAATCGCTTGTAAAGAAAGTCAGGTACAGAATTCAAAGATATTTCAACAGGGACAGGCACTGTCAAAAACAGACTTCTGGAAGAAACTGCAAAAAGAAGCACAGACTGCAGTCAGAAAATCCAGCTATACTGAGTTCAGGGGCTGATGTGGGGCAGAAATGGGCTTTGATGGAGCCCTGCTGAAGTCAAAACAACAACCCTCAAGCAATATGTAAAGTGAAGGAACCCTGCCACCTGCCATCCTACCAGCCGTTAGGTTTGATCAACTGATATAGTGCTCGATCCCACCTTGAATTTTGAGTCCGGAGGCATCGAGGGGAACGGAGGGCTTAATTAAACTCAACGCTGTCGAGAAAGACACAAATAATGTCTCCAATACTAAGATGGAAAGATGGATAGAGGGGAGTATGTTCACATAGCACCTTTCTGGGTGTTGAGAGGCTTTTAAAAAGGCTTGAAAAATATGATCTCCATCTTAGGAACAACATGCCTCCGAGGCAAAATCTGAATGGTACGAAGAAAGACTCAACACATTCTATGGGGGAACCAAACTCTTAAGACATCCAATCCTTGAACCACTTCCAACAACACTGTAAAACAGTCAATGTTTTGAAATTGTCCGGCATAAAAGAGAGATATAATTGGATGTCATCGTCACACGTCTAAAATAGTAAGTAAAAAGTAATCATTTCACGTATGGTTAATTCAGCTTCTATTGCTATGCCCTCTTGGAAGAAGAGATGTAGTTGTCATATTGCCTGTAGATATTTTGATTTGTTTTCCACTGTAAAAAAAAAAAAAGAAAGATAGACTTGGCTGTCATGGACGAATGCACTCTTCTCTGCGCTGGAAACTGAAAATCAACCTTACATAACCCGTTTTTAGGTCACATGGTTAAGGCCCCATCCACACTACTGCGTTTTTTAATTAAAACGGAGACCTTTTGCTATGTTCGCACCTTCCGTCCAGACTACAACGGCGAAAACGAAGATCTAAAACGCAGAAGTTTGGAAACGCTGCCGACCCCGTTTTGCGTTTCAAAACTCCAGAGGGCGTTTTAGTGAAGACGGGCCAAAACGGAGGACTTTAGAAACGATGACGAAGCCGCTCACGCTCAGCAATGTGATTGGGTCTTACAAGTCATGCAAAGCAGAAACACGATGCTACTGACTGTTTTTTTGACATGGTATTTTTATTAAAATATTCTGCACGGTACAAATAACACTTATCTGCCTACACTTGTACTGTGCATGTCGGCGTTTACTTTGTGACGACTTCCCGTCTGCTTTCCGCCGCTACACTCCCGTGTTACATACAGTAACAGTACCAGCTCGTTATTGGTGCGTGCAAAGAAAACCTGATTCTTCGTCTGTATTTAGTCTTTCGCCAAATCTTCTGTAACTACGGAATAGACCATCTGCTTCATGTTAACACTGGCCCACGCATGCCCAGTGTACCTGAACGGCTAATAGATGTTAACAACAAAAACCTCAATGGAGACGGCTCTATAAAAGCAAACGTCTCAAGGTGAGGTGCTCAGAACTTTCTCAGTGTGCCTGAGGCTTTCTCAGGACTTCAAATGGAGAGGGAACTGACATAAAGACCTCCTTTTAACTCAACACAGGCTTTGGAGCTCTGCATCAGCCTGCAGATTCTCCAGTCCGTGATTCTCCAGCAGCTGCACACAATAGACAACATAAGAATGCGGAGAGGCCACTGTGGCCTTCTTACCTGCATGAAAGCGTTGTCTGGCTGCATAAAAGAGAAATTTCAGTGCTACGTTAAGTGGCAGTGCTGCTCGACACCCCCCTCTGTCTGTTAGGGGTGTGATAATGGTCGCTGTCCAGCACTGCGTTCTATTCACAGCTCAAGGTTTCCTTTTCACACGGTCCACAATAGAATAAACACAGTGCCGCACACATGTGGGGTCTGCTGACTCTTTGAGTGAATCGTCCTCTTTATACTGTCCTTTGTCCGACAGCGCATGTACTGTACTGCCAGGGTTGTCTGGTAGTTTAGAAAGTGGTTGAAACACCGATTTTTTTCCCCCTCCCAGGAACGAAAATCAACTTGCAGAGAATAAAATCCTAAAGCATGCTGTAATTCAAATGTAGAAAATCAAACAGACGACAGACACTGAGCTGAAATGAAACTCATGCAGATGATCCAAACAGTCCTAATATAAACAACAAAATGCACCATCTGTCATTGCCTTCAAAAACAAGCGATGTAAGCATTTTCTAATCTGGGTGTATTGTCAGGATGACATTGTTTTTAAAACTATTTCAAATGACCATTACACCACTATGCTTAAGGTTTACTGTACCACTTGGACAATTTTAGGGAAATGAAAGTTGACTGTGGGTAGGAGGAGGGATGCAAACAGCAGACTACAGAGTGAAAAACTTTGTATGCCAGGCAAGCCATGTGACCTCTTCAATACGATGTTGTGTGACACACTAATCCAGCAGTGGTCACATGTCAGACAAACGTAAGCTTTTTTTTTTTTTAAGGTTTTACCAATATGACCGGTGATTTTTCAGTCATGACGGTCTCAAAGGATCATGGGAACTTGGCTGGTTTGTGCATTAGTGCCTGTGTCCACCAAAGTGTTTTTTACCAACTGAAATTGCCTAGCTGGGAGCGCTAGAGTGCGCAGCGAAGGCGCAGCGTTTTTTTCAAGACGCTTGCTATGATACATAATTTCTGTGGTGGTGATGGGTTACAAGTAGGCTACCTAATTCTATTGAATGTAAAAATGTCACCACAAAGTAGGCTCTAGCCCTTGCTCTGTATGAATAGAAGGCTGAAACATTTAGAGCGGTGGGAAGGACTCGCTGTAAGCGGGTCCATGAGATTTTGCAGGCAAGGAAATACCTCGGCTAAGAGACACATTGTTTCGTTCAAGAGCTGAGAAGTTTATCCCGCCCCTCCTGCGCTGTGATTGGACAGCTGGGTAAAAAGTGACGGTGACGAGCGCAAAACGCTCAGTGTGGGGAAAAAAAGCTCAGCGCCTCGTCTCGCTGCTGGCGTTTTTACCATGTTGGAAATATGCGGCGCTCCCATTGCAATGAATTGAAAAAAAGATGCTGGCCGCAGGAAAAAACGCTTCGGTGTACACAGGCCCTTAAAGACGCAGTGGTTCCCTTTCACTGTCCACAAATACACGATGACAACTTTGATGGAAAATTGAAGGTGAAATTGTTCACTGTGAGGAATTATCTTAACTGAATAAGTTTTAACCGGGAAGATGCCAGATGTGTGTGCTGGGTATGTGCTGTCACAGGAAATGGCTATTGTCTCGTTTGGGGAAATTTTCCACTGGCTGCTTTTCCCTTCGGCAAAACACTTCAGTTGAAATTTCAGTTCCAGTTTTATGTGAATACATGTCAAGGAGATGGCTTCATCTTCCTCTCATTCCTTTAACTGGTCACTATTTTACTTTTTCGCTGGCTGATAAAGGCCAGACAAAGATATGAACACACTAACATGGCTGTCAGTAGCAGTGGGAAGTAAAGTAATTTTACTCATGTAGATTTGAGGTTCTGGTACTTGCTTCTATTAACCCACCATCAAGTGAATCACAGGGCGTCTTTTGAATTATGAGTAAACAAACCTGATGAAAGATCTTTCAATATTTCATAGGTAGAATTTTTTTACCTAATTGGGTTTTACCTCCTACGTTGTAGCCTCAGCAGTCCCAGAATAAGCATCTGTGCATACCAATTGTTCTTGAATTATAAACCTCTGGTTACTGCAGATCCATCTTTCCCCTCTGGTAGGAGCTAGAGACCATGGTACGCCAAAACAAACACTTTCTGCCCACAGGCCATCACTCTGATGAACAGTTACCTCCAGACACAAAGTGTCAGGAACAATCCATAGTTGTTTTTCCAGTACCAGCTCAACTGGCCTCGGCCGTCCTCAGTTTTCCATTGTAGATAGTACCCAGAGATAGTACCCCTCAACGTAGAAGGTCGTCAGGTACAACTTTTCCACAATGGAAAACCAAAAAAAGTCTAGGCGAGGCGAGCTGGTACCGTGCAGTGGAAAAGGGGCTCATGTGACTCTAACTCTAACATCGACCTGTATATTTACTACTTACTAGCAATTGAGTAGCTGCTCATATTGTACATGATGTACATTATATATATATATATATATATATATTTTACATATTACATCCACCTACCTCATATACATAATATCGCATAATGCACAGATAATACTGCATAAGTACTGCACAAATATTTATTTATTCCAGCATCCTTTGAACACTATTGTCTTGCTGTCCACAGCTAAAGTTGTTTTTGTTTATGGTTGTGTTTACATTTTTGTACACTGTAGTTTGTGTCTGTTTGTCTGTTTGTTTTGTGTATGTACACAATGTCATGTAAAACCAGAGTGTGTGCACACATACCTGCAGGTGATTCTGGTTAGTTTAGTTTTTCGCTTACACTATATATTTATAGCATTTTAATGTGTTTTATTTTATACAATAGTTTTTGGTTGTTCTGAATGTTGCTTTCGTCGGTCCTGCACTATGAACGCTCCGAGTTCCTGACGACAACTTCTCACCTACGAACATTTTGGAATTAAGAAACCAACAGTTCATAATGTGTTCATATGCACAAGTTAAAATCATGAATCAGACCAAATTTTCAAAAAAAAAAAAAGGGGGAGCATGTGATCCCTAAAGAGAGCAGCAGGTTTATCATCTCTAGAATTGGGAAATCCCATTATTTCATAATATCTACAACACTCCAGATTTCTCCAGATGGATTTCACTTACTTTTGATCCCCACGTGTACGTGGTTCCTGCTGATATTCAGTTATTCTGACCTTATTCGTTTCCACTACTGACTGTCAGTCCAAGAACTGGGCCACAGTTTCTTTGAATTTAACTCCACCGATGAGCTTTGACTGGCCGACTCATCAGATATCAGCGGTCTGTCAGCATGTAAGCCTTTCTTGGTATCGTCCATACAGTCTGCCTGTCGATACTCCATCAGTTAGCATTAGCTTATTGCCTTGCATTAGATAACATTGTCAGTAGTCAGCTGTATTGCCGTCTTTATTAGGTTCTGGCGTACTTGTTGTGCTGTTTTACGTAGCTCATCTGTTAAATTTATGTCGTTTTTTTATGTGCTGCTGTTAAACAGATTTACCGTGAAAGAGGCTGAGGAGAGCGTCTCAAATGTGACAGCAGAGAGAAAAAAACTGCTCAGACTGACAGAGAGACTCCATTTTGGAGAATTAAATCAGTTAAATGGCTGTGGGAGAGCGGAGAGGAAAGCTGGATGTGTCCGCCGGCTGAAGAGCTCTCAGGAAAACGCCTCAGTTTCTCTTGCCAAGGCTGAATCTTTTTTTCCTCTCTCTTTTCTTTATTGGTGGAGCTCTGACCCGTCGCTTTCTCTTTCTCATTTTTCAAAGTCGATTTTCTCTCTTAAGTGTTCTGCTCTCTCTCAGTCATCTGCTTTTTCATCCCTGTGCCTCTTTTTTTTATATTTTTGGTCAAATCACTTTCAGCTATTCTGCTTCTACTTTGACTTTCATCTCCCTTTTTCTCAATCACTTTATCGCAGACACACGGACACTCAGCCAGTCAGACCAAGATGAGAAAAAACTGGGCCGAGATATAAGGTTCGCTGCGGATCCAGTGGCGTAAAGGCAGAAATGTAGTCATTATTTGAGCCTATTAGAGAGTTTTAATACAGAGTATGAAGTTACATTCATCTCATTCTCTTTATTCTGAATCACAAAGGGAGTGGGACTTCATTACAACAGATCCCTGCTGTGTGCTCGCTAAAATCAGGCAGAGTCTCGAGTTCGGCTACAGGTCCAAAGACAAGCACTCCTCCTGGGTCGCCATTGCAGAACTCATCAACCAATCAGACAACAAGTGCCTTCATCACCATGTGGTCTAGTGAACACCAGGAATTCTGTCAGATCTCTAAACCAGGCCTAGAAAGTATTATGGTAGTAGTAGTAACAGCAGCAGTAGTAAAAGTAGCAATGGAAGCAGTGAAAGTAGAATTTAAAGTAGTGTACTAGTGGTAACAATAGGCTTACTAGTGGTGGCAGCAGTAGTAAAAACAGTAGGTAAAGTAGCAATAGTAGTACACGAAACAGTATTAGCAGTAGCAGTGGAAGTGACAGTATAAGCAATACTAATAGTAGCAGTAATAGTGCAAATAGTAAAAGCAGTTGTAACAGCAGCAGTAGTAGTACTACTACTACTACTAGTTGCCACAAAAGTAGCATTAGCAATAGAAGCAGTTGTATAAAAGTAGTAGTAGCAGCAGTACCAGTGTAGTAAAGAGTAAACACAGTAGTAGTAGAAACTGTTGTAGTAGTGGAGGTAACAGTAGTTCTACAAGCAGCAGTAGTAGAAGAACCCGTAAGTAGTAATAGTAGTAACTATAGTAATGGTAGTGTTGGCCTAATATTAGCAGTAGAAGCGGCAGTATAAGCAATACTAATAGTAGCCCTAATAGTGCCACTGGCACCAGCAGTACTAGTGTAGTATAGAGTAAACGCAGTAGACGTAGAAACTGTTGTAGTAGTGGAAGCAACAGTAGTACTACAAACAGCAGTAGAAGATGAAACAGTAAGTAGTACTAGAAGCAGTAGTGGCAACTTGATATAAGTAGTAGCAGTAGAAGTGACAGTATAAGCAATACTAATAGTAGCAGTACTGCCAATAGTATTAGTAGTAACAGCCGTGGTAGTAGTAGTACTAGTACTAGTTGTCACAGTAGCATTAGCAATAGAAGCAGTTGTGGAAACAGTAGTAAGAGCACTACTGGTGTAGTATAGAGTACATGCAATAGTAGTAGCAGTAAATTATTTTAGTAGTAGTGGTAACAAAAGTAAGCAAGAGTAGTAGTACTACAAACAGCAGTGGTAGAAGTAAGTAGTAATAATAGTAGTAACTATTGTAATAGTAGGTTACTAGAAGCAGTAGTGGCGACTTGATAGCAGCAGTACTAGAAACAGTAGTAGCAGCAGTACTAGTGTACTATAGAGTAGATGCAGTAGTAGTAGAAACTGTTGTTGTAGTGGAAGTAGTAGTAGTGGAGTAACAGTAAAGTACTAAAAGCAGCATTAGTAGCAGTAGCAAAGTAGTAGCAGCTAGCAGTATTAGGCACAGCAATAAGACAGTAATACTATTAGTAGTAGCAGTTGAAGCAGTAATAGATTGTAGTATACGTGGTACTACTGCTACTCACAGTCACATTAACAGTTGGCAAAAGTAGTAGTACACAGTTTTGGCATTGGAAGTAGCAGTATTAGTAGTAATGACAGAAATGGTTGTATTAGTACAAGTAGAGGTTATTACTAGTATTATAGTAGTGGTAGCAGTAGTAGCAGTGACAATAGTAGTAAAAATAGCAGTATTTGCTGCAGTGATATTAGATATAGAAGCAGTCGCAGTGTTAGTAGCAGACGTGTTAGTAGTTTAGGGTGGACACACACACAGAAGGTGGTAAAGCCAGCAGGAAGTGCAATACCTCCACTCAGCCGTCCTTCGTTTTCACTTCTAGCTGCTGTTTCGGCTAACAGTGATCCAGCTCAGCGGAGGAGCGGTTATTACAAGAGGGAAATACTATGCTGCAAATTACACATATTGAATTAAATATACATCGGATCTCAGGTGTAATCAGCTATTGGTTATGGTTTGCCATGTTAATTTATCTTAATTTTGCCCTCAACACCACATATTTCAATATTTGTCTCCTCTGCAGGGTTTTTGTGTTTTTCTCAAATTTTGTGAGGCATTTCTGTCTTAGTTTGAAGGTTGATAGAAGGCTATAGATCAGGGGTTCTTAACCTTTCTGGCAGTCCGACCCCTTTTTGAGGTTGAAAATATTTCGCGACCCCCATCCCTCCCAACACCACACACACATGGGCCTACACCTCCATCCTACTCACTTCAAGAGGTGGTATTCTGCTCATTTTCAGGTTCTTAAATCTTATTTAGGGGGTTGTACCAGAACAGATTTACATGGTTACATTTTCAAAAAACACCATATTTTTTTGTCATACTGCACATTGCTGCAGCTCCTCTTTTCACCCTGTGTTGAAGGCTTCGTTTTAGCTCTGGAGTTGCACATGCGCAGTTCCTAGTTAAGGACTACTAGCCAATCAGATGCAGAGAAGGGCGGGTCAGAGAGAACAAAAGTGTTATCAGCAGTAGTGTTAGTATCAATACATGTATTCAGTGTCATGAACACTGCTACTTCTGATTTTCTCATTCATCTCCAGCCTCCATGTCAAATTAGCAGAAAAAGGAAACAGGAAGTTCATCTAACTGTGTTACCACGACTACAATACACCTTTCCTCCCCCTCAGACCTCAACACACACTCGCCAGCTCGTCATTTACTGAGCGCTGAAGCCGAGCTACAGAGCAAAGTGAAGTCAGACATTACGCCGAGCTGTGCGGCAACGTGACCTCGCCGACGCCGTTCACAGACAGACAGCAGAGCCTGGAGGCAGGGCAGAAGCTGACCCGGCGGTGGCTCGTACCTCTCTTTGTTTGTCTTTCCTTTCCTGTTCCATCACACACCGCCGCCGTCTGTGCCGCCTCCTCAAGCTTTTTGAGTTCAACCGTCTCGGAAATGTTTAAAAAAGCCTTTTCATGACTAAAAAAAAAAAAAAATAAATAACATAAAACTTTTGGAGGGCTGCCTCGGCAGAGGTCGTCATGCCAACCTCTGCCAGCCCAATCCTTTTAACGAGAACGCCTCCTCTTCAGCTCCTCTGTTATCTAAGGTGTGTAGATCCTGCGGTTTGTGTGTGAGTGTGCGTTTGGTTAGCCTGATGACTCATGCCTCACATTGAAGTTCACAATCCAAAGAAATGGTGATTGACTCAGAGCATAATGGCTTCAGTCTTACCGATTAATAGTAACTTCGTGCAGCTGAAGCAGCATCACAGGTATGTGATTGTAAAGTCAGATGACAGAGTAAAGGGGGGTCAAGCTCATTGACTGTTTCCAACAGCCATGCAACAAAGATTAGATTTGTTTCACGAAATAGTCGGTGGTGGTTCATTCAAGCCTGAAAATCTCAGTTGTAGAAGCGGGATATTTAAAAGGGTTAGTGAAAGGATCTGATAAAAATACAATTACAGGGACATCCTGGTGGCCTGTCAGCAGGAAAATCCCCCAGTTGGAATCAAGCAACTTTTCTCTCCAAAACCTTGAAACTTGTCTGGTCACCCTGGTTCTGGATTTCATCATCCTTATGCCCCCTACTCTGCCTTTAATTGGCTGACCAATCAGAGGCAGAGCTGTCAAAACTCTAGAAATAAAATAATCTCCTCGGCCTCCATGTTCCATACGGTAATGTGCTGCGTCTTATGACGTGTTATTCTTTTGCTCGTGCGGGTCAGTTCACACTGGGCCACATTCAAAAGATAATGTGAACAGTCAAACGGATCAGTAGGGTCTGCAGTGTGAACGCAGCTCAACTGAAGTTTGCATTCTTAAAACTGGGACATTGGGTAAAATCCTCGCCACTAAGATGCTAAAACTGGGTCTCAATCCTCTGCTGCGTCTCATTAAATGCGTCGATGAGTGCGACGGGATCAGGACGACTATTCAGGTTTAAAGGCCAAAAAGAAAGAGCAAAAGGGAAGTGACAGGCCAGAAAACCATGAGGTGTGAACATCAAACAGGAGTCACTGATCTTTAAGAGTGTGTGTGTGTGTGTGTGTGTGTGTGAGCATGTTTTGTGCTTTAGTGAGCTCTGTATGGACATTAGTGCGAGGCTGAGCGCAGAGCAGAGCATCCAAACAAACTCAGCGGTCGGTCGAATGAGCCCACAATTAGGTCAGCCACGGAGGAGAAAATAGCTGCTGTATCACTGCTGAGTTCGTTTCAATTCCAGATAGAGTTGAGCCACTTCACACTCACACACACAGAACCAGCACACTGCATAACAGAATAATACGGCTGCTTCAGATGCTCTAATGACAGTGATGAATAGCGAAGGTTGCAGCAGCAGCCGACGACAAGGAAAAGAGCTTTTCATTCTTTCTTCTCTAGATTTCCACTGCGCACACGTACACACACTTAAATACACACATCCGCACACAACTATGGTCAACAAATTTAACCAAAATGCAGATGTAAACTTAAAAAAAAAAAAAGTGCTTCCAATCAGTGATTAAGGGCTAACGAGAGGTCAGCTGACTAATCAATCGGTTGTTGTGGCAACCTGAGATCTCAGTGCGTTCGCCCAGCGGGAGGATCTGATTGGTTCTGATGAAGACAAATCAACTCGCACCGGACCAATCGCTGCCAGAACAAACTGCAAATAGGAAATTGACTTCCTGTCAGAACGGTGAGATATCTGAGGAAGCGCACACACGCACACACACACACACACACACACACGCACACACACGCACACACACACAAAGGCAGCGGTACTCACTCGCAAACACGGACATGAATCTGAACATGTACGTGCCTGCACACAGAATAAGATATATATCTGTATGCACACAAACACAAGTCAACACACACACTGCGGTCTTTCCTTGTGATGTTCTCAGGTGACTCATGACTTCCTTTCCTTGAGGAATGTCACAGCACACACACATACACCACAAATACAAAATACACACATGCGTAAAACACACACACACACGATGCTGTCGGCTTTAAATTAGAGCCGCAGCGCCTCCTCCATTTCCTTCCATTTTCATGTTGGGTTTAAAACAAAAAAGCTAGTCGAGCACCGACGCGCCGTCACATCTAGACCATAAATAATTCTAATGAAGATGGAAGATTCATTTGATTATTTATTATTAACTACGGCTCCTGCGAGGTTCTAACAGCATCTCCACACTGTTATTATTTCATATAAATGTAAAATAATGTCCATTAGAATCAGATTTTGCAGGAGACTCTCAAAGAAGGACTAATCCATCCTTAACAAAAACACGCATGAACATTAGATAATAGGAAAGAATCTGCACCTCACTCTGGGAAATAACTAAAGAACGAAGATTTAAATCTAAACTAAATTTACTCACCAGAGAAAGTGAGCAGCCGACTCCTGATAAGGTTTTTCAGCGGCGCTGGTTAAATTTACACAGCGCCGAGGGTACGAGACACTCTAGCATGATTGACAGGTCGCTATGGTAACAGCTTGTCAATAATAGATAATCCCGCCCTGAAGCATACCCTGCTTTTGGTCTCTGTTCCTCTTAATGGTACGATAATTTACTAAATGAACATCATGTTGTGTTGAAGAAGACATGAAACTAGACGAGACCATCAACTCATTAGGAAAGTGTTTACTGTACTGTAGGGAATAAATCAGCTGAGAAGTAGAAACATTTCTAATGGAACAGAACTTCTTTTTGCAACCAGAAGAGTCGCCCCCTGCTGGTTGTTCGATAGAATGCAGGTTCAAGGGACTTCTGCGTTGACCTGGTGTGCTTCCATGATGGCGATAAAAGCTTAAACCCTCAGTAGAAAATACTGGAGTCTGATACTGGCTGTCAATCAAAACACATGACCAGCTGATTAGAGAGAGAGGAGGGAGTCACATCTGGCAGGACAGCTGCGGTCGACCGACATACCGTGTGTCTTCTCTCTCTCTCTCCAGAGACGCTGATGTCAGGGAGGCTTGACCACAGCTAATGAGCTTAACGAGCTCCATCTACGAGCAACCAATTAACAACGTGGACAGAAACACGAGGACGGACATGAACGGAAGTACAGGAAGGAAAGTAAAAGGAGTGGGTAGAGAAAGGGGAGTACAGCGGAGGGGACGAGGAGCAAGGAGGAGCGAATGTAAAGTAAAGGATGGGAAGGACGGAGGAGGCGGGTAAAGGAAAAGAGAGAAGGTTGTTGAGTTGTGACTTTGTCGTCCTCTGGGGGAGGAAACATTGTTCTGCTGCAGGGGAGGTGACCACGACATCAGGGACAAACTGTGTGTGTGTGTGTGTGTCATTATATGTTCGTTTGTGTGTGTCATTCCATGAGTGTGTGCGGCGCCTCTGGCTCTGTCCTTGCCTCCCACCGTGACCTCTGACCTTTGACCTCTGGTCCTCAGTGATGCTGCAGCCTGCCAGCAGCATGACGGATGTTCCCGCTGCCTACCAACTCTGTGTGTGTGTGTTTAGTCAGGTGAGTGTTATGTAGTAGATGTAGTAGTACAGCTACCGGGTATTACGTTTTAAGGAAATAAAATACACAGTGCAGCCATTTCTATACATTTTAAAATATTTTTACATATATTTATGTTATATGTCTAGTTGTCAAATCTTGCATGGTATTTGCTGACCACGTTTGTGCTCCCCAGAGGACAAACGCTCTCTCCACCCTGAAGAAAAACTTTCTATTAACGCAAATAACTTTTGATAAACAGAGACAGCTTCCAGGATAATGTCCTTCGTTTTCTTTCTGCTCCCAACTGAAAGCCAGTGAAACATGGGTGGATTAAGAAAGCCGGATACACCTCACAGGGTGACGCCGCACGCCTGCTCCGTTTTCCATTGCAGATAGTACCCAGAGATGGCACCCTTTAATATAGCTGGTCGTCATAGCGACGCCACACACAGCTTTCTCTTTTTTAAGTTAAAACATTTGAACCTTCCCCAGAATGTAAAGACAGATAAGCGGTATGAAAACCTTCCAGCTGTGTTTTCCTCTGCCGTTGTTGCTGCAGCGGGTCTGCGTGACGGCGGGAGCAGAGGGCTCTGCGGGCGGGCGGGCGGCCTCGCGCGCTCCTCCCTCGTGTTGGCACAGGCACAAATGATCGGGTGACGCTTCGGGTAAGTTTGTTCAGTTTAAAGGTGTGATAGACTGACCATCACCTGGTGCATGCTGGGAGAGGATCCATCCCTCTGCAGCCCTGAACAGGATAAGTGGTTTAGAAAAGGACGGATGGACGGGTGTCACATGTTCAACAGATCACATGATGCTGCAGCTGATCCGAGGTGTGTGTGTGTGTGTGTGTGTGTGTTTGCTGGTGGGGTTTCATTTTCAGGGTCAGCAGCCAAATCTCTAACAGATGGTCTGATCCAGGAGGAGCCCAGCGCCTCCTGCTGGCAGATGAGCTGCGAGAAGCAAAACATAAACTCTGGACTCAAACCCGGGAAAACACTCCTCCTCCTCCCAGACCCCCCCCCCCCTCTCCTCCTCCTCTTTCAAATCCCTCTCTTTATGACTCATCCATCTCTTCCTCTCCCCCCCTCCTCCTTCTTCATCCTCCATTGTTTCCTTCCTCTCCTTGTCCTCCTCCACCTCCCTTTCTTTCTCCTCCATGTTGCTTTTTCTCCTACTCCTTCGCTCCTCTCCTTGCTTCTCTTCTTTCACCCCCTCATTGGTTTTCCTTTTTCCCCTCCTTCTGCTCTTCATCTTGTTCCGCATCATCTTCTTTCTGACCTCCCCTTTCTCCCCCTCCTTCCACTTCCTCCCTTTAATCCTACCCTCCTCCTGTCAACCCCTTACTCTTCTTCTTTCTCCTCCTCTTCTTATACCTCCTTTTGCATCTCATCTTCCTCCTCTAATTCTCCTCATTTGTAACTCCTTTCCTTTTCGTCCTCCTTCGCCTCGTCTTCATTATCCTCCTCCTCTTTCTGCTTCATCTTTCTCCTGCTTTCTTTCTCTTTTTCATCGTCATTATTATCCTCCTCTTTTTCCTCCTTCGGGATATTTTTCAACTCCCTCTCCTCCTCATTCCCCTGTATCCTCCCCCTCTCTCCTCCTCTGGGACCTCCTGTCCTACCACCTGAAGCTCTCTGCTGGATTTTCTGAAACCGAGGCCATGAAAGCGCCGGCCTTCGGCTGGAGCGCGCTCAGAATCACCAAACCACTCTCTCTGTTGCTGATGTGTTAACATGCAGCATCTGCAGTCTGACTGCTGGAGTTTGGTTAGGAGTCAAGATCAGGACATGAACGCTGCTGGGACTCCTCCTCTGTCCATCAGTCCTGCACACTCTAAAGAAGACATTACTCATCTTAAATGTAATACTGAGAAGAGAGGAGGCAGCAGATTAATGCCCACGGTGTTGGAATCACATGTTCAGCTATCGCATACCGGCGTGATATTCCCCGTGTCCACATACTTTTGGACGTCAGTGTAGCTGAGTTTGGGCTCTGCAGCAAAGTGGCTTCAGGACTCCTGCTGCTGCCACTGCTTACATTGTTTTCTTTCTTTTGATTTCTTAAATTCGGAAAACCTCTGTGGCCCCAAAACTTCTTCAAGTATGTGAGCATGCTCAGAGCAGCAGGAGGAGCTGCTAACACATTCACTGTATTAATGCTTCTAGTTCAGTTTCTGCCTATTGTGAGCAGCTCCTCCAAAATCCAGTAATATTAGTCTGTTTACTGGTATTTCAGGTATACTAAAAAGGTGCACTCCAGACAATTAAGGCCTTTGCACACAAAGTCTGTATTTTTTGTTACACATTGTGCACAACGGGTCAAACTTTCGCTCGTAATTTTAAGTTTCCGGAGATCTCCGTTCAACAGCGCGGACAGTATTATTCAGGTGAGTGATGACGAGGAGGAGGATAAAACAGAGCCTCGCGAGGGCCCTCCAGTGGAGAGAAGCACGGGAGGAAATGTGTCAGGAGCTGCAGACAGTCCACAAAATCATCCTCACTGCTTGACCACTCCATTTTGTCTAAATATATAAATTTAATAAGTTTCCCATGATTAACTAACAACTAAATGTTTCAGTGTAATATTTCATCAGTGCGTGTATCAGCGGCTGAAAGCAATTTTTAAGCAGAACTTTCTGATCTGAACCCTTGTCAATCGTCCAGACCGAGCGCCGCAGCGGCCTGGCCTGGTTTACCTGCCTCCTCCCTCCTCGCCCCCACCCACGTTAATGAAAGACATGTGGTGAAGGCATAATGCTATTGTCTGTCAAATCTGCTTAGGGATCGTGGGGAGCGGCAGGGATCTGGCTGTTTGTGTGGGTGGACGGGCAGATCATCTGCCACGGATGACGGCTTAATCCAATCATAGCGAGCGGATCACAGGAAGCCGATTCACCGTATAGCTGCCGGCCGGCCTCACCGAGCGAACCTGGATCTGTCTGTGTGTCTGTCAGAGCCCCCCTGCTGCTACGAATTCAACAGGACGGCTGATCAGAGGGCCAAATTGTGCCTATTTATGGCCGACTGTAATGCTGACAGGCCGACTCAGACGCACGATACACTTAAGCAAACGTCCATTAAAGGACAATTACAATATTCCACTTTCCATTTAGTACATTTCCCCTCGCTTTAATGTGATTTCTGACAGGCCCCACATGCTCGCAGCATGATAAAAGACATTTTTTAATCAGTTTAGCTAAACCTTTCAGGCTCATCCGGCTGCAAACTGCAGAAGAAACAACTGCATGTTTCTAATTCATTCGATAAAGAAGATCACTTCACCGAGGAGGAGAAGGAACCAGGTTGCAAAGCAAAGGAAAGCTTAAGGTTTTAGGTCTCCAAATGTCTGGCTTCTGCTTTTTGCTCTTGGCAAAGCAAAAAATGATAATGTCATAAAATCTCAAATAAATCACTGAAGTGATGCAAAAAAAAGAGAAGAGACTTGACATGTTTCATTTCACAGGTAATGGTTTGTGTACACAGACACCACAACATTGAGAGTGTTTTAGCCTATTAACTGCAAATAGGCTCCACTTTATTTGACGTCTGAGCATTTTCTAAATCATTCAATCAGTTTTTAGCTTCCCTCCCTTACAGGCAGTGATTGGTTCATTTCTGGGGCCCATTTCACCAAATCTGCAACACAATGAGACCTATACAGCAGCATGCGACAACACTGTGGGACTCACTCAGGGCATCTGCAATTTGCAAATGACAATCACTCGTGAAACATGACGCTGCAACAATTTGCGATCTGTGTAAACAGCACTCCCAAATCGCTTCTGTGAAACAGGTCCAGCTTGCAGAGAAAGATAATCCATCAAACTGACAATATTGTCACTTGATAATGCAGTAAGAAGTGCCGATTTAAGCATATTTTTGCTTGAATAGTTGAACTCTGTGTTTGACAGACGAATCCACCATTGGCGTGTTAGCAGAACCTTGCACATTAGGGTGGTGATTTTTATTACGGTTAACAAATCCCATGAAAAGACCAAAAGCAACTATGCGTCTCCTACTTAAGATATAAATAATGTTTTAAAAAGGCTCAGTGATTTCCTAAAACAGCAGTAGTTTTAAGCAAACAATACTAAAACAGGAGGAAATAGTGCATTTGTTAGGGACTATTTTCAGCGGCGGATTAACCCACATTTGGTGCTGTCGTGAGTATTTGGGGGCTGCAGGACGAGAGCGACTCAAAAGTGTACCAGGAATGGCTTTAAATTAGGTGTTTGTAGGTGGAACTGTTGAATAACATGATGCACCGAATTGCATCCTTGTTATTGGAGGCTAACCTGCTAACGCTAGCCAGACATCTGTCGTAACCTTCGACTTCACGACAACATAGACCGGTTCACACTGGACTGGAGCGTGAATGAATGAGACAAGTGAATCAGCAGAAGAGAGACAGGAGAAGCTGAATGTATGCTGGCAAAAAAAAATACACACACACATACATACAGGAGACGAGGCCGTCTGAGCTGCTCTGAAGTGAAAGCAGAAATCAATACAACACAGAAACATTTCAGAATCCAATATCCAACTGCTTCGACGCGGAGGAGGAGGGAGAGGAGGTGGACGATTCTATCAAACAGCAGAAATAACTGATAAAAAAGGAAGTAATCGGATGAAAATGAACAAACAGTCAGCGAAATCTGGATTTTGTTGTAATGTGACGAGGGCAGGGTTGTAGGGAGCTTGAGTCAACCTGGACAGGTAACCAGGCCGTCACAGGGACGACAGATAACAAGGCATCATTCACACTCGCCTTTCTTCTACGCTTCTATAAGACCATGCACGTAACACGTTATCTCTGCCCACTTCCTTGACTTCTTGAGCTATCACTCTTCTATGGGAAGTCCATTTCTAAAGTCATGACGTCAGACAAGCTTATTTATCCATAGTCATAAAATGATCAGACTCTAAATCCAAAGTATGACAGGAGACAGCAAGTCAGAATTGTGCTCGGACGTAATTAGAGCTGAGGAAGGTCACACGTTTACTGGAAAAAAGTAGTTTGGAGTCGACTACAGGAGGAGCGTAAATTAAGAAAAATATTGTTTATCTGTTTATTGATTCATTGACTTTATTTCCCCCACCGTAGCTCTGGCAGCAGAGTGGAACATTTACACCGACAGTAAAAGGGTTAAGGTAGTCTCTGTGAATGTGGAAGCTATGCAGTCTTTAAACACCACAGTCTGAAACTGGTTATGACAAAAGAAAACATTAACATACCGCTTCTGTCGGACTCCCGCAGCGTGGATGTGAAAGAGCTGGAGTGGCAGATTCAACGCAGCAGGAACGACTTGTTAGCTTAAGATTTAAATCCTCCACGAGTCTTTGCTCCATGATCATTTAATAACAATCTCAAATATTTCGGCCGCACAAACAGAGCAGCAAGCTAGCAAGAGGTCTGCGGGGTAAAAGTTAAATTGACTGTGGCTTTTCCTTACAGAACAGAGACGACACCAAGCTGTCTGTTAAGTGGACAAAATTTAGTTGAAAACATTACGTTATGTGGATTTTTAACTTTCTCTCAGGGCTCAACGTTAAACTTTTTTGTAACTGGCCCCACCGGGCCCCACCGGGCCCCACCGGGCCAGTGGGTTTGAAACTTACTGGCCTGAAGACAATTTTTACTGTCCCTCCTTCTAAAAGTTATCAGTGTTACAACTAAACCAAAGACTTATAAGTTATGTTACTCTGTTTAATCGGTTATTAAATACATCCTGGATATAAAAAAAAAAAAACTAAAATGTAATCACAGTTAAAATTATAAAAAAGAAAAACAAAACAATTTACTTTTAAAACAAAACAGACTAACAGACTCAAACATGACGTGTTCTCTCTCCTGCTCACAGCGGTTTAATTTTTTTTTAAATGTACACAGAGCAGCGGATTGACAGGTCGCCGTGGTAGTCCCGCCTAAAAGCATACGCTGCATTATCGTCCATTTCGCCTAAATGGGACCATAATTTACTCACTGAACATCATTTTATGTTGAAGAATACTTGAAACTAGCGACTGAGATCGTAAACTCATTATGAAAGTGAAGAAAGAGAAGTAGCGACATTTTATTTCTAATGGAACGGGACTTCTTTTTTTGCTCCCAGCGGACTCGCTGGCCGTTAGAGAGAACGCAGGTTTAAGTTCGGTCTGCATGGTTTCACCTTCAGACCCAGAGGCTGCCGCTTGATTGCGATTAGAGAAATAACATTTGACAACCACTCGTCACGTAACTGCAACTCTGGATTGGACAACGGTGCAAAGCAACTGCAGGACGTTGAGTTTTAAAAAAAAAATATATATATATATACTAATGTTTTTGCACTGGCCGGATCGGGCCAGCGAGTTGCTAGTTCAACTGTCCCGGCGTTACTTTTCACTGGCCCCGGGCCATCGGGCCACCGTTATTGTCGAGCCCCGACTCTCCTGGACAGACTTCTTGGCGAAAGTGAAAACCTTTACACATTACATTGTTTACAAGTGTAGCGAGTCGGGTTTACGAGCGCGTCAAATACTTCCAAACTACAGCCAGGATTAAGCTAAATGCTCACAGTGAACCTGGGTACCTTGATTAAAAGGTCCCGTTAATAAGTGCACAACGTATGCTGAGCAGGAGAACAGTGTGGACGTCACTAGGGCTGCATCGTGTTGGGTATCTCTCGAAGTCGGTGTGGACTGTAAAGTTTGATAAAATGGTGGACGAGTATTGCTCTTTACTGTGCTCCCGACCTTTAACACACTGTGTTTCAGGGCGGTTAGAGCTTAGAGGCAGAAGATAGGCGGTGTCCTTGGGTAAGATCCTGTGGCATAAGTGTATGAACGGGGTGACATGTGGTGTAAAGTGCTTTGAGTGGTCAGAAAGCTAGAAAAGGCGCTTCACGCTCCATTTACGATTTCTTTTCAGAGGCAGACAGACGTAAGTTAAAGGACAATATTATTATTTTTTTTAAATTACATTTGGCTGTCTTGTTTCAGCTGCAGTCTTCTTTTCTTTCCTTGTCTTTCTTCTTCTCGTGCAGCAGGCCGTAAGCTGCTTGTAGCACAAATCACATTTTAATTAGCTTGATCCCGGCTAACGACCTCCTCCTCCAGGATTACCTGCCAGCATCAGTCTAATCCCTCCGTCCTCCGTCTCTCCTCCCTCGCTTCAAACCTCTCTCCTCCTCCTCCTCCTCCTCTGACCTCCTCTCTGCTCCCTGCTTCTTCAGTTTCATCCTCCATCTTTTTTTCCCCCCACTCTCTGTGTCAAATGCTGCTTTTTTTCCCTCCATCATTTTTCAACTTTAAATTCACACACTCATTCCTCTCTCCCCCCCCCCCCCACTTCCCCAGCTGTGATGTTTCACATTCTGCATACATCCAGACATTTTTATCATTTTTCACACCCCACATATTTCATATCTTTTGTGTGTTCTCATATCGTATGCAGCTTTCCTTCTATTTGCTCGGCTGCTGGTTTTTGTTACATTCCAATAAAGCTGCTGTGTATTTTCTTTCCAATTCATTTTTTTCCCCCCTCTACTCTCCATATATTTCCACATAACCTATCAAGCTGCAATGATTTTCATACTCTCATCTGTTTTATTGTTATTCATGTTCTGCGGTCGCTTTCTTTTCGGTATCTCGTCACTGTTTGCCACACGGCGGTTATGTTGGGTTGTAACTTTCACTGGGTTTGGTGGAGAATGATGCTGAGAATATCTCAGCAGCTGCAGTGAACTGACAACATGAACTGAATTTTTTATGTATAAAGTTCAACAATGACCACAGCAACTCTTCTACGAACACTCTGGGGTCTTCCTTCGTGCAGTCACAACCTGACAACGTACATCTACTCGTCCCTCCTTTTCCTGTGAAATGTTTAAACCCAAGACTCCAGGTTTTGTTTTTGTGGCTGCACAATTCCATCAAATGGAAATATTTCAGATGTCTTGTGTGTAATTTTAGATACATTTCCCCGAAATTCAGCCTGACACACTTGGAAACTTGGGGACCGCCAGTAAAATAAAGTTCTGTGGGTTTCAAACATGAACAAACAACCCGAGTTTGTCAAGATGGAGACACAAAGGGGGGGTCTGGCAGTTTTTTATGCAGCCAAAAGAAGCACAAAACATTTGTTATGTTGATGTTGACACGAAGAGGAGGTTCCTGCTCCTCCTCCTCCTCTTCCTCCTGCTCCTCCTCCTGCTGTGTTGGAGGCAGGAGAGGGAAAAACCTTATTAACTTAGAAGGGATCGCTACGTTAATACCTGGCATATAAGTGGATTATCAGGGGGTCACCGGGGATTAGCCATCAGTTTTTGTTCTTCTGACGTCTCCTCTCCTCGGGAACCCCGTAATCTCGTCTAAACCCTGTAAAGCAAAGGCTCGGGGCCAAACGGGGCCCCAGACGTCGTCCCGCTGTCAACTTCCTGGACAGAGAAGGAGGCGGGCCGCAAAGGAAAAGCCCTCTCCTGTGTTTGTCACAGGTCTTTATTCTCGTCCGATTACCTCCATCGCTCCTCTCCAATTTGACCTCCCCTCCTCCGCCGCCGTCCCTCAGCTCTTTGTCTGCTCTCGTCTCACAATACAACAGTAACATCAAAGCTTGTGTTGCTGTGACAACAGCCCTGACTGAAGCCCATCCAGACCTCCTCCCCTCACCACCCTCCATTCAGACCCGCTTCCCTAATTGGCTGGATCGGCCAGTGGACTCTGAGGACGCCAGCCAGCCGCACAGAGAGGTTACCTGGCAGATGAATATGAATCAGGTGCTCATATCTCCCTTCTTTCTTCGCCGCTCGGCATCAGTTCAGGGGTTGAGCGAGGACGAAGCGAGGTGGGATAATTGGCAGGCTTGGGGTAGAGGGATGTGGCACGACTTCATACCGGGCTCAGGAAATTAATGGTGAACCCCAGTGAGCGGCGGGAGGAGGAGGTTCAGGTCACGCCATGTGGTCAAACGCCGCCTCAGATAGATGAAGGCCGCATGGCATCACAGCGGCGACCAGAAGAGAAAGAATCTCTTGGTTTGAATCTTATGAAACAGAGGAGTAATAGCGGGCGATCATCTGCATGTCGTCTTTGAGCAACAGGCGCTACACAGAGCCAGGTGCATTATGGGGAGTCAGATCACCCTTTCAAGGAAGAGCTTTAATTAAGACAGACTACCTATAAAAGTAAAAGTAAATCTGATCGTTGTCCATATAAAGACTTGTGGTGTTTGTTTGATTCAGATAACAAACGGTGATTTTGGATGTACAGATTCTTGCAGACACCAGGTTTAAAATTTCACTTGGTTCACATTTGGCTACTTATCTAAATTTTGCATTGGTTTCACAAAAACTGTGAGCTCATCGGCTAAACTGCTGAAGCCTAACCTCTTGCTGCAGTTTAAAATAAACTTACATGTTATTTTAGAAAAACAAAGAAGCACCAGTGGCCACGAAGCTCTTTACACTCCAGCCAACGCTCCACCTTTATCTCACATAAAAGCATTGTTTTATTAAACCTTTCACTCGTCTGGACTCCCTGGAGACTCCTTCAACACAAACCCAGGCGGTGTGGCCAAGAATTGTTCAAACCCACACAATTTTATTTTAAATAAAAGTGGAGAGCCCAATGTTTCCTACAATAAGAAATATCTGTAACTTTGGTGTGAATATTTAACTGTGTCTGAATTTAATTTAGTTTTAATGAAGAACTGGGACAAGAGGATCCACAATACATAAAAGAAACTGTAGATATCTGGTTTTAAGGTTGAATCTGAATCTACATGACTGGTGCTTTCAAGGTTTCTGCTGTTTGTGCTGCAGCCGTTATTGTTTTGAAGCTCCCCAGTGAAGAAAAGCAGGGTATGACTATAATTTACTGTAGGGCTGCACAATTACGACAGTATGGCTGTGGCAGTTTCACAGCGGTGAAGTGAAGTTCATGTTTATCTGGAAGAAAATAACTCGTGTAAATCTGCCAAAAGGGAGGATTCCTCTCCTGCTGTCAGCTCTCTGACTGTGAAGTCTCTGTAACACTGGGACACAGAAACCAGCAGAAGTGGATGAAATATTCAGTCGATGAGTAAAAGTATGTATTCTATATATTACTGAAGACAGGTAGACTGTAGACAAATCTCCTCCAAACCATGTGGCTCAATGTTTTGCCAGGAAGTTGTCTGTAAATGTTCATTAAGGGTGTCATAATGTCTTAATTTTTAGTTTAGAGACGTTAGCTACATTCAACCATTGGTCTACATTGGTCTCGAGACCAAGACCTTTTCCAGTACTACAACACTACTAGGCCATTTCCAAACGTCTGATTTTTAACCCACATCTTTTCAGAGACACAAACATATCTGGCCTTGCGTTTATTGACGGCCGTTTCCCTGGTTGGAAAAACAACCGAGCCAATCAGAGGTTTGTAGACGGGATAAAGAATGAGCCAGAGCAAAAAGCGTGGATGAGATGGAAGCAGCTGTACAGGTTGTTGGACGTTGAGACTTGAAGACATAACGGCTCATAAATCAAGATATTTCTTCATCAAAATGACAAAGAAGAAGCTACCTGCTCCAGAAAAATTCACGGAGGGCAACGTCCAGGACTTCATTTGAAAGGTGACAGTGGAGTGACAGGATATACCTCAGAGAAAAAGAGGATATTAAAACTCTCACCACACCAGAACTGGGGACCGAACCTTCCTCGTGTCATCAGTTTGATCCTCCAGGCAAACTCGACTCTTTTGAGGCTGTGACGCTGCCAGAGCAGTTCTATCTTGATGTACACAGGGTGGTCAGTATCTCTGATGTTCAAACCAGCATCACTATATAACCTGGCTGCACTACAGCCCTGATCCAGGACCACATATCACCAAGTATGACGGCATCTTCATGAACATGTTTGTTAAGATTATAATGGAGGAGACCTTTCTGAGGTGGAGGAAATTTCTTTTGTTACTTTACACCTGCCCCGATGTCATTTTCCTGCACCTGGGTTGACCTGCGTTGATATTTTTCCTTCTTTAACACATTTGACAAGCTGCTGAGTGAGTGAAATGTCCCGCTTTCAGGAGATTACCCTCCAGCACTGCGATGTGTACAGGACTATGGTCCTGGATCAGGCTGGTTCAACTGTAATACCTGTACTCAACCATTTTAGAAGAAAAATCTAACCTGCTTATTACAGTTACACACCAGAGGAAGTTTTTACTTTACGAGTATAAGTTGCAGGTCTTAGTCTAACATTTAGCAAGACAGTACACATGAAAGCAAAGTTACTGCAGTTGTCAGATAAAAGTAGTTGGGTAACAGTTTGATATGTTTCCTTTAAAATCACAAAACAGGAATTGGAACGACCCTTCCACCCTAATTATACTACTTAAAGTACACTTCAGAAACTACTAACTTCTGCCCCTCTGCAGCACCACAGAAGCACTTAGTGCTAATTCTGCTAATTCAAAGCAACTGGTAGCATTCATCAATCAGCGGCATGTTGAGCGACAGGTCAGGAAATGCTCGACTACGTTCCTGGTTTCATCGTTAATGAGAAACAATATCGGTTTAAGAGAGCGGGTCCACTCTGTGATTTGCCGCTAAGCTGCTCATTAATTACTGAGAGCATTAATCTGCGGGTCTTAATAGGCGTTCAAGGGGCTGTAACGTGAAGCAGCAGCATGTGACCGGCACACACCTTAAGCCTCTGTTAATCTATCAGCCGAGAGCCCGCCCCCGCCCAGTTTAATTCTGAGAGGGAAGTTTTCAGCTAAAAGATTAATCGACTGAATGACGGCACGAGCTCAGGACGGAGCTGAGAGAGAGGCAGCGGTGGGAGTGTAACCGAGTACTTTACTTTTTCTTAAACATTTCTGAAAGGCATCCCAGTTTGATTAACATGATTATTAAAAGCTATATGACAGAGACATCAGTTTTTTACCATCAACGTATGAGACTTTTTGTATGTTTACTTTAAATGAAGATCTTATATTATAGGCTGCTTTTCAATCAAAATGTGTCTCAGAGAAGTATTTACAAGATTTTTACAAACAAAATGTATCATTTTATATATATATACAGTAGATCAAACTACCCAAAAGTACTAGTAAGTAGTTACAGCAGTGAAATGCTGTTGAAATGTTAGACCACCGGTCAATGACACAATATTTACTGTATATAATATCGAGTAGCGGCCTGAATACGGCCCAAGACAGGCGTTTGTTACCTTATTTCTCAAACTAGAAAGAACAGGATTTGAAAGTATATGTGTAAACCATTTGTACTAGCAGCAGGACATGAGTGTGACCTCAAGGATTCAAGAACAGGAACAATTTTATTTAGAGTACGTCGTGCAAGGCGCTTTCGTAAGAGACATGTAGTGCAGGAATATTAGTCGTATTTTCACATTGTGCTACAGCTGTTTTGACTTTATGACAGTATGTTTAACTGCTCACTTGTTTAAGGACGTTTGTCTTTGATCAGCCCAAAAGGACTCATGTCACTCCATAACTCAGCGACCTCCACTGGCTCCCCGTGGCCTCCAGAATCAAATTAAAGTCACTAATGCTGCATACAGAGTGACTGCTGGGTCTGGACCCATCTACCTAAAGCCCATTATACGAGCTTCTGGGCCGCCCGGCTCTGCCATCCCTCCACACAAAGCAATCTCAGTCCCTGTTCTCCTCTGTGACACCACGATGGTGGAACGAGCTACCGGTGTTGTAGTACTGGAGACCGGTCTTGGTCTCGAGACCGGTCTTAAGACCACTTTTTGATGGTCTTTGTCTCGTCTCGGACTCGACCGCATTTGTACTCGTGTGTCTCGTCATCGAGGACTCTGGATTTTATTTCAAGACCAGTCAAAACCATAACTTCGGGAATATCATTAAATTGCTTTTTCCTCGTCTGATTTATTTGGACGTAAAACGAAAAATGTACTTAAAAATGACGATTTCAACTCTTAGTGTTTGTATGCGGGTGTTTTTAATGGGAATGTGGACCTTTCGGATAAAATCTGAGAAGTACCTTTGATCTCGTTCCACATTTTACTGTGTGTCATGTAAAGTGGGGAACTGGTCCTGGCTCGGTTTGGGCGGTCTCGACTACAACACTACGAGCTACCAACATGCCATCAGAGCCGGGGCGCCCCTCTCTAACTTGAAACTCCTCAGAAAACACTTCCTCTTATAACACCTCTAACATGCACCTTATAATTTGCTTGTTTTGTTAACTCTCATCGCTTCCCCCAGGTATTTATCCCATTGTCGCTGAATGCTCTTACTGGTATTGATTGCTGACTAGTATGTATTGTCACTTGTATTGAAGCTTGTATGTTGTTGCTCAAATGTAAGTCGCTTTGGATAAAAGCGTCTTCCAAATGAGTAAATGTAAATGTCTTTTGGACATTTGGCATTGCAATAAATTACATAACTTCCTTTTGAAAAGTGATGGAGAAAGTTTGGTCTTTGCACAAGTGTGTGTGTGTCAGGTATCTTGGCACTGATAACTAACCCCCTACACCCCTAACTGTCTCCCTGTTTCCATGGAAATCCATCCCCACTGAGGGTCACAGCAGGACATCAGAAAAACAAAGTTAGACACACCAGGGAGCCTGCTGTGTGTGTGTGTTTGTTTATGTGTGGGTGGATCTATTTACCTGATGCAAACTCTCCCATTAACACTCTGACATCACCTCACCACACACACACACACACACACACACACACACACACACACACACCCCTCCAGCCAGCCTCTGTTCATTAGTTCCCATGATGCAACACTAACCTAGCAACCAGACCTGTGGCTAACTCCCCTGCTGCCTCCATGCTCTCATTGGACAGGTTCCCGCGGGTCACGGCCCTGCACAGTCCCCCCCCGCCGGCCGACCATCTGTCCTGGAGACACCACCTCGGCGCAGGCAGAGCCCACCGGGAACAGCTGCCGGCGCTAACGGAGGCGGCTAACCGGAGCCAGGACCCGGCGGGAGGCGGCTTTAGATGGGCCGCTTTTAGCTCGCTCGGCGCTGAAGCAGGCAGTCGCATCCTGTTCAGAGCGGACAGTCTAGCGGCGAGTGATCTCCGAGATAATCTCACACGTGTCCACCTTTGACACGGTGATGTCACAGCAGAGCTTTTTATGATCTACTGTTGACGTTAAGATGGACACGAAGAAAGTTCAAACGTACGCTTATGCAGTGGAAATACTGTCAATATTATTAAATGGAAATACTGTATTAAAGTCAAGGTTAAGATGCGAATGTGTAAAAACACATTAGAAGTTTGAGCTGGAGCAGAAATACAAACCTGCAAACTACTTTTTCTGGAGGTCAGGGATCCAAACACTGAGACAAACACCCCCAAATCGGAAGATCTGCGGTTTGATCCCCGGCTCCTGCAGCCATGCATGTCCTAGAGTTCTTGGGCAAGATACTGAACCCCAAATTGCAAATTGCTGTGCTAGTGTGTGTCGATGATTACGCAGGGCAGCGTGTGAATGCACTTTGTGTGTTCAGAAAACTAGAAAGACGCTGTGCCAGCCCATTTACCAAATCCAGACACATTACATCGTCCATTTGACTTTATCTGACAACATAATTATGTTTAATTATTAACTGAGACACATCCAAGATGGCCGTGTGAGCGTTTCTTGCCTCTAAATTGTCTCTCCAAATGTAAGCCAGTGGCATTTGTAATACAGTCAAGCCAGGTCATCACTACAAGAGATGTTTGTCACATTGATTTGTTGTTGTAGGACTTTTACAGGTCTGGTAATGGTCACTCGGGTCAAGCAGAGCTGTAGCAAGGTGATACAATGGATGGACATCAACAATCTAGACCACTGATTAAAACACTTTGTGTAGATTTTACAAGGGAGGTTAATGACTGAGAACCTTCAGAAATCTTTCTGTAGATTTGTTAGCAAGAAGCTGTTGGGATTTGGCTCATTTTCAAGATGACATGCTTTCCAACACATTTTTCTCCTCTTACCGTGTGATACCTTTAGCTTTTAAGACCTACTGTACTTTGAAACTCCAGTAGGGCTCCTGGAAACAGCTGAAGACATCACGGCACGTACAAACATTACTTATTTACATGAATTATAGATCTAATTGCTAAATGTAAAGAACATCACCAATTAGTTAGAAACATTTTCAGAGGACTGAATGGATCCATATCTTATCACGCCTGAAAACTATGAATCTCTGTCTCTCTGGGGTTTTTTTTGCTCTTTGCTTATTTCAAGAGCTTTTATATTTCATACCAATAAAGAAAACTCAGGCTGACAGAAAGGACGGTTTGACAGTTTATTCAAGCTTCAGTTTAAGAGCCAAGAAGCTCACCCTCTGAAGAGAATACAGAACAGTTCACCACGCTCAATATTCATCATTATAGTTATACATGTGGCTTCTAAAGCTACTATTTGTTAAAGGTTTTATGTCTACCGATAACCGAGGTAGAGAAAATGTGAACAATTCACCTTCAGAAGACAGAACCCTACTATATATTCAAGCTCAGTATTCAATGTTATCTCGGAGATAAGGACAGATTAATAAGAAAATCTAAACCATGACAAAAATAGCTAAACCAGTATATGATATAATGTAGTGGTCCTTTAACCAGACATCTAGAACGGCTGCTGCTGTTCTCAGTGACCCCCGAATCCTAGAACCCTCTTCAGCAACCCCTAGACTCATCAGTATCCCCTGAACCATTGATAAAGGCAACTGGAACCTCTTTAAGGTTCTACTTCCTAGTACTTGAAACAGGTTCATCTTAAAGAACCTGGAAACGTTCTTTAAGATGTCTAGAACTTGAAAGACTCTTTAGAAAAGACATTGAAACCTCTAAGTGACTCCTAAAACCCCTGGAAAGTTCTCACTTACCCCTTAACCCCTTTCAGTTTCCCCTGGAACATTTTAAACGGCAACAGAAACTCCTTGAAAATCTTAAATTACACCTGAAACATTCTTGGGGACCCCTAGAAGTTTGCTGAAAGGTCCATGGAATGTTTGGACAAATAACCTAAGACCATTAAGTGACCCCTACAACGCCTGTGACGCCATCAGTGACCCTTGAAACCTTGAGGTGGCTCTTTGAACCTCTTACCTGAAATGTTCTTAAAGACCCCTAGTACTTCTCAGAAAACACCGCAACACTGATCTGCACCTGGACCCGTGTAATGTCCACCGTAACATTCTCAATGACCCCTAAAACCTTTTAAACTCGCAGGGCCTTTTAAAAGGACTCCTGGAATATTCTTAAGGACGTGTTGTCCTCTTCATTTTTGGGGGGAAATGCACAGAAACTTCTAAGTGCTTTCCAGAATCCCTGTCACATTTGTAATAACCTCTAAACCCTTGGACCCTCTCCAGTGACCCCTGAACTACCCCCTGAACCTGTTCAAGGACCCAGTCCCGATCTGTGAGACACCTGAAACCCTTGTTGTGTTACTGCAACTTCATAAAAATTACACATAGAACATTCTTAAGGAGCTTAAAGGCTCGTGCAGACCACACGACTTTCAGCGTCGGCCGATCACCGTACCGATCACACGACACAACTTGCCGTCTTGTGACGGGAGTCTTGAAGTCGTTGTGGCGTTCACACTACGTGACTGATCGGTGACAGGGGGTCACACACTACAGGAGCTGACAGCGGCTCTGTCACCCGATGGCTGGTCTCCAAACCACGTTTTGTCAAGGAAACACATGAAATGTGAAACGGGAAATGACGCGAACCTGCAAACGAAACAGCTGTTGTTTGTTATTATAAAAAAAGAATCTGGGTGAAAGGATGGACACGCAGGAAACAGGGATTGTCTGAGCTACAGAGAGAGCTGGAGGTGAATAAACAGTGTTTTGCAGAGAAAAAGTAGCTGCCTGCTCTGCCAGCTACCTGCACTCGTTGGCTGGATGTGGATGTCGAGTCGGCCGACTCCTCCACATATTTGGCGTGCTAGATATCAGGCTGGCGCTGGCGATGTGTCAGAAATGTGTCGGGGAGCCGTTTCGATGCGTCGTTGTGTAGTTCACACATACGACTGGCGACCGCTGATTTACCCCTGATCACAGCCCGACGCTCGGGCTAAAAATGGTGTAGTTTGAACTAGGCTTTAGTACTTCCCAAGATACCCCTGGAAGGTCCGAGTAAGTCCAGGAACCCCTGTCACATTCATAGAGACCCCTAACACCCTTTATATGGCCCTTAAAGGACCCAGTCCCAATCTGTGATACACCTGAAACCCTTGTTGTGTTACTGTAACTTTATAAAAATTACACACAGAACATCCTTAAGGAGAATTAGTACTTCCCAAGATACCCCTGGAAGGTCCGAGTAAGTCCAGGAACCCCTGTCATGTTCTTAATGACCCCTGAAACCTCATAAACTAAACCTAGGACTCTAAAATAACCCAGGAACCCAATGACCCCTGGAACCTCCACAAGAAGCTCTGGCAGGTCTGAGTTTGACAAAAAAAACTATCTATATTTCACTACAACACCAGCAAAATAATCCAATCATGGACACACCACAGTGCGAGTGTGTGTGTGTGCTGCAGCTCTCTGCATCCTTGCTGTTGTACATCAGCTGAATGCCGGCCGAGCTCCGATTTACTGCTACTGCCAAAAACAAACACGCACACACACACACACACGCACACACACCCCTCCTTCTGTAGTGTACAGCGGCCACCACAGATAAGCTCAAATAAACAACAGACCTGGAAAAATAAATCCACCTCCCTCGCTCTCTCTCGCTCCCCGGGGACGAGAGAGGGCATCCAAAGAACGCCGCCTGTTACTATAAAGCTTCTTGACATCACACACACTCACACACACACTCTCACATACACTCGGCGATACATATAATAAACAGAGAGGAGAGGCATGGTTCCACCGGGAGGAATCACCTCTTCTATCGCTCCACACACTCCTTTTATCTACTGGCTAATGAGGAGCAGATATACACACACACACAAACACACATACACTTAAGAACCTACAGACACACACGCTCAAGAAGCCACACACACATCCTCAGGACTATGGTTTCGTCAGACCGTCTCTCAGCGAGTGTCCCACTTCCAAAACTATGGACCGCTGCTTACATCATTATGTAACGCTGTTAGTGTGTGTGTGTGTGTGTGTGTTGTTCAGCCCAGAAAGGCTTTGAACACTTAGCCTCTTTCCTCAGCGTGAAGTGGTGTAACACTACAGGCTCTAATGAGTGCGTGCGCGTGTCCAACACATGCATCCCTCCATGATTAGTCACTAAATTAGGTTTTAGCACAGTAAGCAGTAGCCAAAACAGGAAATGAACCACCTGTTGTATGTTGATACTGTAAACACCTGAAACATCTGAATTACCCCTGTAACCGTTGAAGCACCATCGTAGCCCCTCACACTGAATCCTCCTCAGTGCCTCCCGTCACCTCCTCGGGAACTGTTTGTGGTAAGACCTCATCAGTGATATCTAGTATCCGCAATACGGGGCCCGTGACCAGATTACTTTGATAGCTGCCAAAAGAAAATAATTATAGTGTCGACACGCTGGTGCTGAAACAGATACAGAGTTATGGAAGCAAATGTTACTTATATAATAACTTCCTCTTTAGTGACTGCGCCTACAGAATATAGGCACATTTTTGCAGCGGTACTTTATGTTGTGTTTGATTGAGAGCTTTTACATTTAACATTTATTCACTTAGCTGACGCTTATATTACAATTGCTAATTACGGCAGAGGTCGCACGCCTCTGGAGCAACTAGGGGTTAAATGTCTCGCTCAGGTAGGCAGCAGCGGACACAATGTGGAATTGAACCCGGGTCTTTCACAGCAAAGGCAGGCGTCTTATCCATCGTCTGTTCCATCAATACACAACTAAAAAGTTCTTAAGGAAATTCAAGAGAGTCTCTGGCTTGCTTGATACACCTCTGAAAAAGCCGTCCGAGAAAAGAGAGACTGATTCAGGAATTTCCACTGCCTGGAGATCCACGAATACAAGCATCCATAGGTTGATGTGGACCAATCGCAGGGATGTAAACACTCACACGTGCTTAATGGTGATATGTAATACGATCACAATCAATCACAATCAATTTGTTGAAAACGGAAGGATAAAATACTTACAGCAAGTGAGGACTGAGTCCTGTGCACCAACTGAGCTAATCACACACACCGTAAATGTTAAATGGTTAATTGCTGATGTTCTGGCTCACCATCTAATGAGTTCAAAAAAATTTGGCCCAATGCCGACCCCTGTTCTAAAGAATCCCAGAAACTTCCTCAGGGAATCCTAGAACCTTGCCAATTAACCCCTATGGCTTCATCGAAGATGTGGAAGCAGCAACCTTTCCCAAATAACCCATTCACTGATTCTTCCTCTTCAGTTAGTTGTGAAATGTCTAAATGACTTCACCTGTGGTAATTATTTGACGGTTGATCTAACTGACTTGGGCTTCATTTGAAAGGTGACAGTGGAGTGACAGGATATATCTGAGAGAAAACGAGCATATTAAAACTCCAGAAAATTGTCATTACAGTTAGTGCTGCAGTGCTTGGGGACCAACTAATCCTCCTCATATCATCAGTTTGATCCTACAGGCAAACTCGACTCTTTTGAGGCTGTGACGCTGCCAGAGCAGTTCTATCTTGATGTACACAGGGTGGTCAGTATCTCTGATGTTCAAACCAGCATCACTATATAACCTGGCTGCACTACAGCCCTGATCCAGGACCACATATCACCAAGTATGACGGCATCTTCCTCTAACATGTTTGTTAAGATTATAATGGAGGAGGCCTTTCTGAGGTGGAGGAAATTTCTTTTGTTACTTTACACCTGCCCCGATGTCATTTTCCTGCACCTGGTTTGACCTGCGTTGATATTTTCCTTCTTTAACACATTTGACAAGCTGCTGAGTGAGTGAAATGTCCCACTTTCAGGAGATTACCCTCCAGCACTGCGATGTGTACAGGACTATGGTCCTGGATCAGGCTGGTTCCACTGTAATACCTGTACTCAACCATTTTAGAAGAAAAAACTAACCTGCTTATTACAGTTACACACCAGAGGAAGTTTTTACTTTACGAGTAGAAGTTGCGCAACACCTTAAATGTTGTAATTTTGTAACTTCTCTCTGTCTTGCAAAATGACTCATGTCATCCCGTCAGAAACAGTTGGAACCACCTCAGAGACTCTTACCTCACGCCTCTGACCTACTATATGAACCCTAAAACCTCCTGAAGAACCCACGGGACCATGAAGCCTCCCAAATAACTTCTGGATCATCCTCAGTGACTCCTAGATCCTGCTCATTGAACCCAGGAATCCCCTGATACAAGCTTCTTCCCTCAGGCAGACGCTTCAGAGTTCCCCAGTCTCCTCGGTCCCCCTGTCAAAACCCTAATTGGCAAGTTATCCATTGCTAATGCTGCTTTTAATTTTAAACTGTACACATGTAAATTAGACACTCACAGGCCACTTTATTAGTTTAACACAAATATCCAATCACATGGCAGCAACTCAATGCATTTAGGCATGTAGACGTGGTCAAGACAACTCGCTGAAGTTCAAACTGAGCATCAGGATGGAGAAGAAAGGGGATTTAAGTGACTTTGAACGTGGCACAGTTGTTGGTGGTGCCAGACATGCTGGTCTAAGTATTTTAGAAGCTCTGCAAGAAGATCTGCTGGGATTTTCACGCACAACCATCTCACCACCTTCTGATGGCTACTTCCAGCAGGATAATGCTCCATGTCACAAAGCTCAAATCATCTCAAACTGGTTTCTTGATCGTGACAATGAGTTCGCTGTACTTCAATGGCCTCTAGGCAGCTGCTCAGGAGGTAGAGCGGAAGGTCAGCGATTCAATCCCCGGCTCCTCCTGGCTGCCTTGAGCAAGATACTGAACCCCCGAATCGCCCCAGGTGGCTGTTCCACCAGTATATGAACGTGTGAGTGTTAGTTTCTGTTTGAGCACTCGGCTCAGTGTGTGAATGGTGAATGCAGATGTAGTGTAAAAAGCGCTTTGAGTGGTCGAAAAGACTAGAAAGGCGCTATACAAATACGGAGCATTTACATTTACACAGTCACCAGATCTCAGTCCAGTAGAGCACCTTTGGGATGTGGTGAGAGATTCACATCATGTCGATATGGACAGAAAGTCTTTGAGGAATGTTTCCAACACCTTGTTGAAAGTATGCCACGCAGAATGAAGGCAGTTCTGAAGGCAAGAGGGGGTCCAACACGGTACTAGGAAGGGGTACCTAATAAAGTGGCTGGTGAGTGCATAACTAGGCTGAAGAGGCTGCTTACTTGTACTGCACATACTATGTACACCATTACGATGACTACAGGGATATTGTAAAACAGACTGTGTGCATGGAGTTTGGATTTGTACCGTTTCTATGATATTTGTATTTAGTGTTTGTGTCCAAGACAAACTTACTTCTTATCAAGGACTCCACCTTAGGAGCCCCTAAAACCTCTATTTCACATCAGACCCCTCAATGACCCCTGCAACCCAATTCAGTGAACCCTGAAACCTCCAAATTACACTTGGACTTCCTCAGTGACCCCTAGAACCTCCCTGATGATCACATGGACCTCCTCAAGGAACCCTAGAAGTTAACCCCTTAAACTCGTTAAACACCCGCTGACCCCTCAACCCACTGGACCTCTTCATAATGCAGCGGGACTTCCAGAAGAACACATCCTGAACCTGTCAAAGAACCTGCTCAGTGGCTCTAGGAGCTTTCTAAATGTAATTTAAGTCATATTTTGGTATTTTTTGTGTGTTAATATAGTACTATAGTATCTTATGTTCGTGTAGATATAGTTAATAGTTAAGATGCTGAACCCACGGTGCTGCTGGAAATCTCTAAATCTTTGGACATGAAGGCTTCACAGTTTGAGGAAAAAGAAAAAATACTGTATGCAAGAGTTTCCACAGTCCACAGTTATTTCCTGGGAGTTTCTGACAGGCAGGAGGAGAACTGCTGGCCCCCCATCATCACCCACTGGAGAGAGGAGGAGAAGGGGGGGATGATGGAGTAGGGGAAGGGTGAGAAAAGAAGGGAGGGAGGATCCCTGTGGAGGAGAGAGGGGAGTCGGGGAGCGGAGGCCTCTTGTAGGAGAGTAGGTGGATGGAGGAGGAGGCAGTTGGAGGCAATGCGCTTCACTGAGGAGAACACACGACACTCCCCCCTTCTTCCTTTCTTTTTCCTCTTTGCTTCATCTTTAAAGTAAAACTATCTCACCAATTTCACATCAAAGGAAAAGTCTTCTCTTTACTCTGCGTCCTAATGTTCCCCCTTTTCCATCTTTCAAAATTAGACATATTCTACTCCTCACATGAGTAGTTAAGGTATATGTTATATGAGTTATATGAATGGATCTCCGGTATTAAGGCTAAAGTTTTGTTTATAAGCGGGTTCACTCACTTTAATGTACAAAACTTTTCTGGGGGCCAGACGTATAAAAAGATGCATACACAGAAACCTCATGCACAAACCAAAGGACAGTCGCAATGTGCTCATATTCCACACATGTATAGCCTACACATCATTTTCTAACGTGAGATGGTAATGCGGACATGGATGTAGAGATCATATCTACTGTGCAACATTATTCTCGTAAGCAGTGACTCAAACTCAGTGTGTCTTCACAGCTAACGATGTTACACCATGCTAATCAAAGGTGCATCATACAAGTTATTATTATGGCTGTTTGCTCAGTTTTATTCTGCATTTGGGGTTTTTCCTGCATCTATGAACTTTTCATCTTATGCTTTACTTAAAAAAAAAACTTTACAAATTCTGTTTCATGTGAGTGCTGAACTAAATTCTTCCTGCTTTATTTATGACATTTGAACGTGATCTGAATTCGATCTGACCCAGCTAGAAGGCGCACTCTGCAGGTTTGGGTTAAAAAACTCCTGTGGCCAGGTGTGCTTTGCATGCTGGGATGCAGATGGGGGAAGTCACCAGTTGCTTGTAGCTCACCTAGCAAATAAAGTACATTGCCTTCTTTGAAGAGGTACCTTCTTCTTGTGTGTGCTTTTGTCCCAGACACATCTAACCGATGAGCGAGTGACAGTAAATATGCACACGCTGCTTTAAGTGATGCATTCTGGTTTGTTTTTTTTTCCTCTGTGAAAAGAAACAAACCAAGTTCCCTCCAACTCATCCACTGATTCAGACCAGAGCAAATTAACTATATGTTTGAAAACGCCCTCTGTCCATCTATGACTAACTGTGCGAGTGGAAATCAGGCTTGTGAACACGTGCACACTTTCACAATAACTGAGATTAATGCCTGTGCACGGCTTTATAAATCTGGGGGGAAAAAGTACATATGCGTTTTCCTGCATCTGGCATGTTCGCAGCCCACATTTCTGTAACTTAGAATCATAAAGAGATGACACATACCTTCATTTAAATCCCTCTCCCCGTGAGATCAGGCTTATCTAACGCCTAACACATTATAACAGACGTGTAACTGCAGCGTTGGAGATGCTGACGTCGTCCTGCATGCTGAACCGTTTCTGTTTTTTATCTTGAAATCAAAACTGGTGGCTGATGAAGAGCTGAGATAGAAAACATCACTGACGCTCTGCCTCATATGCCTCTGTGTGTGTGTGTGTGTGTGTGTGTGTTGTGCAGCAATTACTACAGCTCTCAGACTGATGCAATCAGCAGATAAAGATGTTGAGCGTGTGTGCGCTCAGATACCGCATGTTTGCATGTGTTAGGGAGATGAGTGCACCGCTCACATGCAATGTGTTTTTTAATGTGTCTATATGTTTTGTATGCTGCTCCACAAATTGCCTCTCGGAGGACATTAAAGTTTTCTAAGTCACACACACACACACACACACACACTTCATAAATCAGCTTGTTATCCAGCAACCATCAGTGTCAGGCAGCAGATTCCTCTCTCTTTGTACATCCTCTCTTTGTCTCTCTTCCATTTCCTACCTTTCTCTTCACTTCCTCCACTGTCTAACTTTCTCTCTCTCTCTCTACATCTCTCTCACCACAAACACACATGCAATCAAATCCCTCAAACTACATCCTCCTCCCCTCTGGTCTTCGCTCTCAGATTTGGTTTTCCACCTCTTTCCATCAGTCCATCACAGACAGGAAGTGGGTGCATTAGCAGGGCGAAGACAGACTGATGGAATTAACATCCATTATCTGACCATTTACAGGACAGACAGCAGGATGAAAGAGGGAGGAGGAGGAGGAGGAGGACCAGAACTGAAATTTTAAGAGATCTCACCACACCGAGCTTCGTCTCTGCTCTCAGCTCTGCAGAACAAACCACAGAAGCATGTTTGTTTTGTCTGTGTGTGCAGTTTGGGCACAGCGAGGCAGAGGTCGACCAAACACCAGAGCTGAGGGGTGTCTGGCCCGAAAGATAGCCCCTTTTAAAAAGTTAAAGTTTTGTTTTCCTTTATTTTTCTTATGGTTAACAAATTGAATGAAAATACCAAAAAACCCAACGTGTCAATCCATGTCTCAATCAACATGTTCTCACTCCCGACTGCCTCGCTTTTCAACGCGCTGGGTACCCCTTTAGCGTAATTTTTGTTGTTGGCCGTCATGTTAGCAACGCTTAGCAACAACAAATATGCAACATCCGGTTAGACTTTCAAAATAAAACGCTAGCGTTTCGCAACATCGCCATTTTGAAATGGCACATTGTTAAAGCGTTGCAATTTGGTTCAGTTTAGGCAACAAAACTACTTGTTTAAGGTAAGGAAAAGATCATGTTTGGGTTAAAATAACTACGTAGGTCAGTTAACACGTAAGTTAACTAACGTCTCTTTCATAACTTACGCAATTTACATAACTTGCGTAACTTAAATAAAAATATCTAATGTTGACTTTTTGTTTCACACGGGACACAAACCCCGCTCTCCTGGTTTAAAGTCCGGGTTCTGGCCCTCCATCCACCTCCTTACTTAGTCTTTTCTGTTTAATATCTTATACCTGCCTTTACCCTAAAGAACTGACGCTACAGGGCTTCCTCCACGGCGTTGACCTATGACGCTAAAGGGATCCCCAGTGCGTTACAAACGGACGCCGATGGGTCTGGACCATGTGTCCATGTGTGACGAGTTGGGGAGTGAGAACGGGTTGTCTCAATACTTCCCTGTGTCTATGGCTCCCAGCCCAAAGCCCATTGGTTCCTACCTAAGGTGTAAAGCTTTGAAAACAGCTAACAAATAAATAATTTCATATTTTTATGAAAAGGCTTAATATTTCATAAAACATGTGGACACTGAAGTTTTTTTACAAATGTTACTGAAAGTGGCGGATTAATTCACATGTGGCGCTCCAGTCAGTATTTCCAGCAGCAAGACGGTGCATGTGGGATCGACTCTGTGACCAATCTTTTCATTGGATTTATTAAAAATAAGATACAGTATAATACAAAATATAGTATTATTATTAGAGCTTTTATTTTTGAGGTTGAGGTCCTCGTCCACTGGAAAGGCCATGTCATATTTTCTAGAAACCATTTTGAAGTTCAGCAAAATGTCATCCACCTGTGTTTACTGTGGCAGCAGCAACGTTCCTGCTCGACCTCGTCTCAAAAACGCATGAACATGAAGACAAAATGATGTTGCAGGCACGTTTCATGGGGACGGGAAAAGCGAAGAAAAATCTTGTGAAGCTACATCATCGCTGCCATCCACTACCATCCGGAGGTTAATAGTGTAAAACATTTTTTAATAAATCAAAATGTGACCTTCCTCAAGCAACAGTGTGCAGCAGCACTAATGTAAGTAGAACACACTACAGTGAGCCCAAGTCTGTGTGTCACATGTCATGAGAATCAAGATTATATCTGGATTACGTCCAGATTATATTACTATAGATTTAGAAATCTACTAGGATGCATTAAGAACAAATTGAAAATGCACAGAGCACTTCAGCAGACACAGTCTGACCACGTGTTATTTAAGTGCAAATGCATCCATCCCTACAAATAGCACCAAATGCTAAGTGTATAGCGTCACATGATGTTGCCATCAGGGATCCACCATATGAGTGAAGTAGTTTCAAACATGGCGGCCCGTTTGACTGAACTGCAACCTGCTGTGTGAGACAATCTAACTCTGATCACTGCATTTTTCTCCAACTTTAAAATAAGAAATTTAACACAGGCTGTAAGTTTGGAAGCAGCTAATGTAATTTTTGGAAACACAGTGACAACGCAGGATCTTGCTTTTCAGATGGATGAAATTAGTTTTTACATGCAGAAAGTAGCAATGGAAATTCTGACTAAGAGAAGACGCACATCTGCTGAGTGCTGAGGGTAAATAAACTGTGGTTAAACGCTGCAACCAGTTTGAAGGAACAGACAGAGTGAGTCTGAGGTCAGTCTGTTTGTTCCTGCAGCTCTTCCTCAATCTGTCTGAAGCACTTGAGATCTGAGCGATCAACAATCAGTCACACAACTAAATGATCGATACTGTCTGCAGCAGTAAACAACTAGGCTAAACAGCCTGCCAAAGAGACAGAACAAACTAAACTGAGATGCAGAGCTGAACCTAAAACTAATTAGGACAAACATATTGTGCTGTTTGGTTAATAATTGCTCAACTAACCGTTTAAACTTTATTTATGTCCAGCTGTGTTTTGCATGTTTGGAGCCCGGATTGTGCCCACTCCTAGAGAACAGAGTCATCAAATATTTTGTTTTAAATTAGGGATGCACCGAAATGAAAATTCTTGGCCGAAGCAGAATTTAATAGAAAAACCTTCCCGAACAAGGTTTTTTATATTTATTTTGCCAGTTTTTTACCACTGCATAAATTAAATAATCAAAATGTGCTTTTTACTCTGTGTTTCCCACAGGATTTGGAGAGACTATGGTGGGGGGGGTCCGAGGCCCGAGAGGGTCCTGTAAAGTAAATTACATTCATCAAGTCCGACCCAGTTTGATAAATAATGTTGTATGTGGTTCTCGTCCGGCGTAACATGAAGACTTCAAAGCCTCTCTTCATACTAAAGAGACAAACTGACAGGATAAAGTCTCTAACCTGCCTGTCAGCTCGCTCTGGGCCGTTTCGGTGGATTTACCTTAAAGGCTTGAATATGTGTGCACTCCAAATGTAGGCGCGGCTAGCTTATTCGCCTTCTCGGTTCTTTTCTAAGAAAATCAGCCACAGATGGAGTGGATGTGCTGGGAGACAATTCAGCAGAACAGCGTCTGCAAACGGCGACTTTTGGGTCTTTCTCGGACACTTTAAAATGCTTCCACACTGCCGGCATGTCAACGTAAGTGTTAAAGTGTAAAAATTTACTCTGTCTTTTGACTTACTAGGCCGAACACCGAAAGTGCTTTTTTTTGCTATTCGGTTGCCGAACATTCGGTGCTTTCATTGTAAATGCAGACTTAAATCGAGTGATTTTTCAATGGGGTTTGGTTTGACACAACACGGGGACGGATCAACTCACAGCAGGAAAGTTTTGAAAAAGTCAAAACAACCGTGAAAGAGTGGTCGGCTTATCGCAGAAATAAAGGTTTACATTTTGAGTAAAGTGTATCTGTAGTGGTGTGTTAATCCTCAAAAGACTAGCTGTAATCTGTTGACCTCTCTGCTGGTACAACACACACACACTCACTAACACACACTCACTAACACACACTTCCTTGGGAAAATACCTGAAGCGAAAACATGTTTGACCATCAAAGTGGAAGATTGTACACAACCACCATCCTCTCACACTGCAACACACACAACAACAACACAACCCTGACCTCATTCCAGTGTGTACGAGGAGATGCAGCCACTTACACACTCTCCTGCTCTTTATCACCATCTCACACACACACACACACACACACAGGGTGGCAGTAGCCTGTAGGCGTGCGAGCAGCTGGGAATAATTGTGTTTACAGATGGCATACGTACGACCTGTGGGTTGAGAGAGAGACAGAGAGAGGCGGAGAGAGAGTTGGTCTTCTCGCCCTCACAAAAGAAGAGAGGGATGACATTTACACTGAACCTCTCTCTCTCTCTCTCTCTCTCTCTCTCTCCACTTTCTATTTTATTTTTTTTTTGCCAGTTTCAACTATTTCACTTCAGTTAGCTTAATTGGGATAAGTGGTAACGAGGCGTTAACAGCCGAGGCAGAATAATGAACAGTGAGCGTTAGTAAAGAAGAAAAAAATAACAAAGACGGTGGCGTGTTTAGATGCGTGTCTAATGAATCATTTGGCTCCAGAAAGCAGGTAAATTGAGTACTTTATTTATACCAGAGGGAAAGCTTTAAAAGTAAAACAATAAACGCTACAGTATATCATGATCTAATTTCTATATTATAGGTGTAAGGCAGTGTGGGAAACACTCAGAGGGTGCTGTGCACTGTGCCGTTCAATGTATGTAGCTACAAAAAACACACAAGTATATACCTTAAAGAATAAGAAAACATTTTAAAACATGTCCCCTAGGTGCTGATGTATTTTTAGCTCTCATCTTTGTTTGTTTAAGGACTGTAAGGTTGTTGTTTTTAGTTAAGCTGCAGGGGTTAAACGTAATAATTAGCCCACAACTATGACCCCTTTCCTGTTTTTTCATATCCATGCTGCAATACGTCTTTTCCTAAACCTAACAAAGTACTTTTTTTTTATGCCAAAACCTAATCAAACTGCATATGTACCACATATTAAAAAGACATACTGGTATAATAATAATAATAATAGGTATTTTATGCCCTGAGATGCGTTGGACTGAGAGACACATACAGGTAAAATTAATACGCGTCCTCGTTGACAGAAAATCTTTAGTACTTGCTGTCTTATTTAAAGTCAAACTGTATTATGGTTCATTTAAAGTAAAGCATGATTATAGTATGAGTGTGATTCAGTGGGGTCAGAGAGCATTTCACACAATCTGCTAACAAGCTAACAGCTAACAACAATAGTCCATCCTGTTTGTTGTTAACAGCATGTTAGTCATTTTTTACTACAGAGTCACCATCCTAGCGTCACGTTACCAAATAAAAACTGACACCGTTCGCTGCTAATTTGGGTTATGAGTAGGTTAAAAAAAATGAAAAGTAAAAGTTTGCATGTTCCTTGCTAAACTGGCTTCAAACAAAAAATAAAAGTAAAGTAAAGCACACAAGTTGTGTGTGTTGTGTGTGTGTGTAGCATCTTAAGATAGCAGCTAACTAACAGCAAATATAAAAGGGCCTCCACTAGAAACATTTTTACTACTCGGTTTTCTTCATTACAACAGTGTCAACACGCTGATGTTGTAGTAATAATACATTATAGCTTAATGTCTGAGTTGGAGTGTAACAAGTAAAGTTACACCAACGCTATTGAGTTGAAAGCCAGTAGCCATCATGGAAGCCACACAGTTTTATTTAAGATTTCAGTATTTCTAAATAACAATGATAAAAACACGCTAACAAGAGTTGTACATTTGGCTGCAGCTAGATTATTATTATTATTATTGTGTTTAACTGGCTTCAAACACATCAAAAATAAAGCAAAAAACACATTTATCTGTGTTGTGTTTAGACTCTCTGTGGTGATGTAGCATCATTTACACCTTTTAGCCACAACAATAATGTTAATGAAGCCTTCGCTAATACGTTTTAGTGTTTCTATATATAAAAAAAAAAATGCAGCAGAGGTGTAAGACTGTCAACACGCTGAACCATGACGTTCAAATGTGAAGCTGGGAACACTTAGTATGTGTGTTGTGTAGCATCATTAGCATCTCCAGGCTAAGTGTGCTGCCATTCCCATAACCTGTTCAGGCTGTTCCTGTAAATGATGAACAGGGAAAGACATGAAAAAAATCAACACGCTAACACGCCGATGACATGCTGACAAAATGCTTACTGCTGGAGACAGAGGGAGTGTATTGTGTTAGCGCACTCCCTGCTAGCCTCCCTCTGTGGATCTATAAGTGGAGCTGATGGAAGGTTGGACTCGGCATGATTTACATAATTGGGATGTTAATTCGTTAAGCCCTGGGAGTTGATTATGTTGCATATTGATTGTGTTGTGCTGCTGTGAGGTCACACACCTCTTTAACGGAGGTATAGCCTACGCAGCGCAGGGAATTGTGGGAGTCTGATTAAAAATACGACGTTAACATTCCTGCTGACACACTGTGCAGAGTGTGTGTGTGTGTGTGTGTGTAATAACCACATGTGTGTCTGCTGATGGATGGAGGAGGTGAATGGAGGAGTAGACGGAGGGGGAAACTCCACCTGGTCTTACCGTTCTCCGGGTGCTCCATCTCGCCGATGCTGCCATCAGGCGTGGTCCGCTCGTAGTGGTCCTCCGGGAGCGCCAGCGGCCCGATCCGCGGCCCTGACGACGACTTGGAGCTGGGCGTCTCCGACTCCTCCAGGCCGCTGTCGTAGTAGCTGTGCTGGGACGCGTCCTGCAGGTCCTGCGCCTGATTGGCCGTGGAGAAGGTCACTCGGCGGTGGGGGAGCTGTGATTGGCAGATAGAGAGACGGAGAGGGCAGGATTAGGTAAGTTTTTCGAGCATTAAAAGCCGGTAATGACACTTTAAGTTAAAATTAACATAATATGAGGTGGTTTTGTTAGAAATCACTTTCAGTTTGATGCAGATGAAGCAGTTTAAATGATTAAAGACATCAAGTAGAAGCCCGGCTATAAAAATAACTTCAAAGAAGTCATTTAGACACAGCGACTGGATCACTTTCCAAAAACTTTCATTGCTTTGCACTCTGTTCTCAAACTCACTGATTTGATTTTTTCACTTTAATTTTTACTCGTCAAACCACAAGAATCAGTCAACTTTCATCTCATCATCACAGATCTCATTTCATCCCATCACTGCTTTCATGTCATCTTTCATTTTACATCATATGATTATCTCATCTCGTCTCTTGGTTTTATTTAAAAACCAGCCAGACGTCGACGTTAACGTCCGTGTCTGACCGACACTAAATGCAGCCTCACGGCCACAAATCTTAATCATAACGATGAAATGGGTCTTTATAAGAACAACTGACGGGCTAAAACATTTGGACTGCTCCCCACCACTGTAAAGTAAAAGCTGTCTTTACTGTAGCTTCACACGAGGTTTCTCCACAAGCCAGTTTGTCATTGCAACTGCAGAAAAAAACACCTAAAATAATTATAAAAACATCAGAACAAAACATTACAAGTGTGTAGCTGCATGAAAACTTGCAATTTAAGCTCTTAAGACGAGACCCCACAATCCCAAATGATGATTTAGCAACTATTATTACTGTACTTTCATAAAATGTACAAAACAATCTTGAATAATATATATCAATATTATTTTTTGTCTATTTTACACCAAGTTCCTCAACTTCAGATCGTAAAAATTTCATCTGTGTTAGTCCTTTTAAAACTGTCCGTAGTGAATCTTACATAATTTGAAAGTTGTTTTCAAGTCATATTTCTGGCCCTTCAAAGCAGTTAGAGCGTCATAATTTCACATACTGTTTTTTTGAATATCTTTTATCGTTCTCATTTTATGTGGCATTTTATCTGTGAAATAGTGGGAAAAAAGGGGCGTCACACATTTGACTGGTCTATTTTCAGTAAATTAGATATGCAAATCAATGCATATGTAATTAATTTTATACATTACATACAAATTTTATTGATTTTTTTTAATGCTACTATTATGTATACTTATGATTTTCATTCTGAAAAGACAGTTTAGAAAACCGTGGTGTCATAACTTCACTCTATTTATACATACGTTTATATTAGATATGAACATACGTATTAATACAAAGAACCACCACATTAAGAACTTTTTCATTATATTTAAGTTTTAAAATAAGGGGCTCCCCGGTGCCCGAGGGTTAAAGGGCCAAAACATGAATTGCAAGGTCGCCGGTTCACATCTCCACTTTTTTCTTGGTCATAAAATGCCCCAAAATAATAAAAAAATAAACTCTAGAAAGTCACTAGAGGATCTTAACCGAGTTTTAAAACGTGGGATACCACAGACGTAACGTTTTAATATTTTAATCCTAAGAACGCACACACCAGACGGTTCAGTCCGGACGCAGGACCACACACTCTGCGTTTACACTAAACGGTTTCAGAGTGGCGGTGCTGGTGGACTTGGGATCCCACAGAATCTCGCGTGATCAAACGTGACTTCAGACAGAAACAAACATGGAGGCAGACTGTCGTCGTCAGCTGGTTGACCTTGTTTGTTGCTGTGTTTTGCACAGAACAAAAAAAAGAAGAGAATCAATCTGTGGACGGAGGCGATTAACGGAAAATAGGTGTGAAAAAACATTTTCGTTAAGCGAAAGAAAAAGAAAACGATAACTGAAACTGTATCGTCTGTTTGCAATACTAACTAGTATAAACTAAAGTTAGAGAGTAAATGTCTTTAGTAATATTTAAGGTGGATATGAAATCTATCTTCCAAATTTCTAAGCTGTGCCGGTTTTTAGTCCACGGCCCTCGCCTGGCATCATGGCGCCGAAAGTCTGGAGAAATCGGGAGAGTCCCAAAGACTAAAACTAATAATTAAAGAAAATAAACTCAAATTTAAAACAAAAATTCTTCATGCAATAAAAATAAAAACTACTAATTAAAATGGAAAACTTTAAAAGCCTTGCTGTGGATCAACTCGAGGCTGAGAAGAGGAAATGAGCAGCTTTGTACATTTTACAGCGCGAGCAGATCCCCAACACGCTGGTGACGCTTCCCTGTCAGCTCGCTCTCATTGGCTGTTACGGGTTTCTTATCGGAGGCTCCCTGACGTTTGATAATGAGCCTCTGATCCAGTCGGCGACCTTCAGATTCTGCCCGTAAACGCCTCACACTACAGAATCATTTGGATAATCTGCCCCAACCGGCCTCGGGAACGCGTCTGCGACTGTCAGGAGGGCGAATGGGACCCTAAATATAAGTCCAATCATCCTGTAGCGTGCGGCCAGCATCGGTTATATGTGTTTGTATGTTTCTGTCATGAAGCACATTGTTTTAATAAAAGCAGCAGGCTGAACACATTTACTTTACTGCTCCATTTACTCTGCATTTCTGGGGGTGGAAGGTAGCTGTCTGACACGTGTGTTTGATGGTTTTGTAATTAAAATACAATTAGTCTCCCTATAGCGCTGCAGGGACGCCACACACACACACACACACACACACACACACACACACACTGCGCAAATACAGTGAGTGCTGCCAAATAAACTGCGTCCTAATTCAAAAAGGCACACAGTGTGCGGTCAAACATTTCAATTACACACACATTCCCTCTCTCTCACCAACCTGACCGGACCGTGCTGATAAAGAGCAGCATCCCTGGCTCGGCAGATACTCCGTCACCATGGCAACTAGGCGCCGTCAGGACCCTGAACCAGCAGAACCAGCAGATCGACGCTCATCACACGGAAACAGCCCGGGTTTAATGCCTTTATCTAGGGGGTGCTGGCTCTAGTAAGTATTTCTTGTGCTGGGACTCAAACCCGCAACCAGCAACGAGGCCGCATGGTAATACGTACAGGCTCCGCTGACCATTACAGTTAAATATTTAAAATACAATTTACACTCTACAGCTGCTGCATGGTGACGGCTCGCCATACGTTTTCTCTCCTCACTCTGGGACGTTTCGGCTGAACGGATTAAAAAAATATCTGTAGTTGTGCAGCGTGCCGGTGGAAAAAAAACAGCCTGAATTAATGTCAGAGTCATGGAAAACGTACAAAATTGAAACCACACTGGAGCTGTCCTTTCAACTGTGTGGACACAATGTGCTGGTGACGCATCAAAAGCCCAGATCCCTGGTGCTTCCAGCGACAGGCTCCTCTCCAGGTAAACACATTCAGATGTTCAGCTGGACTCGCAGCAGACTCACTCTTCCTGTCTTTATTCTCAGTTCAGAGAGGTCACCATTTGTTTTTGTTTTTTTGTGTATCGGGATAAAACCAGAGGTATTGTGTAACGCGAGCAAGTGTTTTAACCCAACCGAACTGTCATTTGTATGTTTTTCTTTTCACCACATCTGTGTTTGCTCACTCTGCAGCTCCTGGGTGGGATTTTCCCACCATCACTGTCCACAGCACATTCACATTTTCCAGATTTCAGAGCTCCTCGCCAGCACGTGAAGGCAAGATTAACTCTCCAACCGCATTATCACATAATAATTAGGTAACTCGCAAAACTAGAATTTCATCAGGCCGACTGCTTCACTCGCTCCCCTGGATCATCCTTTCAGTTTAAAATCTAAGAGACCTATGAAGCTCACACCTTTGATACCAGTCACTAATCACCATCTCTTAAATCAATTTAATCAATCAATTTTTGCATGTATAGGGCTCCACGGTCAAGTTAGCAATAAGAAATATGTAATGTCCGGTAGGTTTTTCAAAATAAAACTAGTGAAGCGCAATTTGGTTAGGTTTAGGCAACTAAAATACTTTTTTAGTTTTAGGAAAAGATCATGGTTTGGGTTAAAATAACCAGAGCCTGACTGATATGGGATTTTTAAATCCGATACCGATTTTTGATATTTGAGATTTTGAAAATCCGATAGCCGATATATCGGCCGATATTGTTTTTTTCACCCTTATTTTAAGAAACACATGACATAAACAAAGATTATCCCTAAAATGTTGTCATGTTGAGAACATACCAAGATACCCTGAAATAATAACGCAGAATAAAAATAAACTTTTTTTTTTGTGACAAATAGTACTTTGAACAAAAGTACAACAATATATATCAAGGTTTTGATAAATAAGAGTCAAATAAAACTGCAGAAAAAAATTTTAAATATCTGATTTGTTATAAATTATAGAGTACAACTACTAATGAACATTAAAGTAAGTAGTGTATTGTGGGGGCCAACAGAAACTAAAAATTACAAAAATTTCCCATACTCTACTACTACGAATAATAACCTTTATATAATAATAATAATAATAATAATGATAAACAGGGCTCTCCAACATAGTCAAATTATATATACATACACTTATTAGGCCTACCTTACATATAATCTGCCACAATGACTACTTTAATCATTTCTGAGCTGCTTGACTGTAACTACAGACAAGCAGCTCGCAGATATATTTAGAATATGTCAAACGCTATAGTTTAATCGCTCATTAACGTCAGCGCCCTTCCACTGATAAACACGGCTTTGTGGCTAATTTAACCTCAGCCATCGTTAGCTGCTGTAAGTTATGTTAAATAATATTTAGAAGTAATGAACTAGGGAGAAATGAGAGGACCGTTCACTAGAAGTGCAGCACGGTTTCAGAAGAAATCTACAATCACGTCTGTCAGCGTAACGTTAGCCTCCACCACCCGCCTGCTCTAACATGAAACATCCTGCTGTGACCCGGGAGAGTGCAGTGAAAAACGGGAGTCTGGTATGAATGTTTTCCGCCAACAACTCACCGTGAACAGTGAGTGTGAGCGCTACCAGGAGTTGGGGAGCTCCTCACTGTAGCGCCGGTCAGCTGATGTTTTGTTCAACAGGCTGCAGCTCGCCCTCTGGTGGGCAAACTATGCAAACGCTCATGACCTGAGGGAAGGATCCGACTCTGTTTCTATATATAATAGTCATATATCAGCGGTTATAAACGCCGATGCTGATATATCTGAAAGTTGCTTATATCAGCCGATAATATCTGCAAAACGATAAATCGGTTGGGCTCTAAAAATAACAACATAACTAATCTGACTTAAGTAACGTAACTAAAAAGAATCATTGTTGACTTCCTTTCACATGGGTGAAAGTCCAGGTTCTGAACCACACATCCACCCTAACCACCTCCTTTTTTCAGACATGTTATTCATACACCACACCTACTTTTAGCGTTCAAAAATGACGCTACAGGGCTTCCCAGTGCTTTACAAACCGACTCCAAAGGGCCTCGATATGCGTCTATTTGAGACAACTTGGGAGCAAGTCATATAATCATAAAGTCGCTCCTGATTGAAATAAGATTCCCGGCAAACTTTGTTCAACAAAGTGTCGTGTCCGTGGACAAAAATAAAATGGTCCCTGTCAGACAGATGAAAACTTTACACGCTACCTGCGTCTTGTGTTAGAAAAGTTTTAAAGGTTACACACGGTGCTGAAAAGTGAACGTTTGTTTAGATATCTACATCCCACATATCTGTTGTTTAACAGCATTCAGACGACAATTTTTAAATGTACGACTGTACTGAAACTGAAGGTTGAAAAAGCAAAATGAAAAATGCTTGCTTTGGAAAATGTTTGGCTGTGAAGTAAAGCACATTTGATTGTTTTGAGCTGAAACACGCATGTTTAATTTAAAAGAAGACAGAAGTGGTTTTCAGTGTTGAACAGCCAGTTTCTCTTCCTCGCCGAATTCCCAACACAAATGAAACCGAACACATTCACAAAGAACAAACATTTCCGTTGCCAAATATTCAGATTGGTCCCTACCTGAGACCCTGCAGCGGCCTCACAGTTAAATGTGTGTGTTAGGAAAAGCAGCGTGGCAGTTTGTGTTATTAATAACCGCTACCAGCCTCCTCTGCTCTGTTTGCTGGGTGAGCATTAGGAAATAAATCACATCTCTCTCTCTATATATATTTATTTATACACACATGAAGAGAGAAATGAATCGGATCAAATCGTCTCGATCCCTCTCTCGCCTGCCTGTCACCTCCAGCACACCCAAACACGCCACACACACACACACACACTCTGCAAAACCGCTGTTTCTTCTGCCCTTTTTGTACTTCAGCATGTGTGTGTTTCCTGGAAATAGAAGTGCCATCTCAGCAGGTTGCACCATGGGAAAGTAGAGCAGATCAGAGGGGAGGAATATAAAGACCAACCAACATGCAGAACAACCTCCAACTCAGCCTCCGCCCGCCCGCCCGCCATCTTGCGCCCGCGCAGGACGTCCTCTTGTTGTAAATCGCCGCCATGTGGAGGACAAAATGGCCACCACGTGCCTGACAGCACGGCCCCCTATTTCCTCTCTAATCTCAACCTCGAACTTTAAGAGAGGCGGCCAGACCCCGACAACGAGGAAGCCGCCTCCACCGCAGCAGGAGGTGATGCTTTAGACGTAAAAACCTGCCGACTGACGGCGTTCTGGGATCGAGAATCATTGATTTAGAAGATTCACTGTTACTTTCGGTGACGGATGGCGCCATTCAACAGCCGGAGAAAGAAAGAAAGCCAAGAGGC
>NC_060168.1:32146616-32152306 GCF_021292245.1 Micropterus dolomieu | reverse complement strand
ACACACACACACACACACTCTGCAAAACCGCTGTTTCTTCTGCCCTTTTTGTACTTCAGCATGTGTGTGTTTCCTGGAAATAGAAGTGCCATCTCAGCAGGTTGCACCATGGGAAAGTAGAGCAGATCAGAGGGGAGGAATATAAAGACCAACCAACATGCAGAACAACCTCCAACTCAGCCTCCGCCCGCCCGCCCGCCATCTTGCGCCCGCGCAGGACGTCCTCTTGTTGTAAATCGCCGCCATGTGGAGGACAAAATGGCCACCACGTGCCTGACAGCACGGCCCCCTATTTCCTCTCTAATCTCAACCTCGAACTTTAAGAGAGGCGGCCAGACCCCGACAACGAGGAAGCCGCCTCCACCGCAGCAGGAGGTGATGCTTTAGACGTAAAAACCTGCCGACTGACGGCGTTCTGGGATCGAGAATCATTGATTTAGAAGATTCACTGTTACTTTCGGTGACGGATGGCGCCATTCAACAGCCGGAGAAAGAAAGAAAGCCAAGAGGCACGAGGGTTCAAGCTTGGGTGAATGGTCTGTCTGGAAAATTTGAATAATGTTATAAAATCTACCATGAAGCCAAGTGTGCAAATGTTTTTTGATCCGGTGCCCCTGTGCTTATAGTTTGGTCAAGTTAATACACAGATTTTTGTAGTTTGAAGCGATTCCAAAAATGTGTTATGCATTAAAGCTGTTAATATTCAGTGTTTCAAGCCTTTAAACATATATAATGGACATGAGTGTGTTTATTTAACAAGCTTTAATGGCGATGAAGTCGGTAAATTAAGGATTCAAGGCAAAATAGCTCATCACGGCCTCACAGCAAACTGTTAATGCTGCACTTTGACTAAAGTTTCTGATCATTCCTCCGCCGAAAGAATATTCAGCCATCTGCAGGCAAAATGCACGTATGCACTTTTATGTAAAACGAGGCGGCATGATGAACTATTTTTCCTTGAATCCATATTAACTGACCTTCATTATCATTGCTGAGGGAAACTCTGAGGCCATGAATATGCGGAAGACTCATCATGCAGAAAGGCAGAATTAAAGAGGCTTTAAATGGAGCACAATACAGAGTTTATACAAGATGGCTGCAGAATGGAAGCAGCATATAATCTGTGAATCTGTCAGCGACTAAAATTAACCCCGAAAGAAACAAAAGGATGATTTCTTTTGCATTTTTCACAAACATGTGGAGATAAAGAAGAGGGAGGAGGCAACATCGCTTTGACTTCATACGCAGAAAACACCGACTTTATTTATTTTCTTATGAAAATGAAATGAGAAGCTGAAGCTACATTTATTCGTGTGACATTTTGCTTTAGTTCTTTTGGGGTCTTAGCTGGTGTTAAGACCAATAAGAAGTATATGGAGGAGCAGGAAGAGGATGGGGAGGAAGACGGTGATGTAAGAAGAGTAATAAGAGCAGCAGCAGCAGCAGCAGGAGGAGGAGGAGGAAGAGGAGGAGGAGGAGGAGGAGGTGGTTAAGACAAAAGAGCCAGAGGAAGAAGGAGTGGGAAGAAGAAGGGAGTGAGGTGCAGATAGAGGGAGGAGTAGGAGGGAGAGGAGGACAGTAGCTGTTATAAAACAGGGAGCAAAAAAGCAGGAAAAGGAGGAGGAGGAAGACAGCGGAGGAAAAAAAGGAGCGGCAAGTGGACTTAAAGGCCAAAACGTAAATGCTGCTCCTCATCCTCCTGCAGGAGGCTATAGAGGAAGCGGAGGAGGCAGTCAGCTGTGGGTTCAGACAGATGAGAAGGCCAGGCCTCCTCCTCATGCTGCTGCTCCTCATGCTCCTGCAGGAGTAGGTGGTGGTGGTGGAGGTAGGGAAAAGGGTAAGAAGAAGTGAGCTGCAGATAGAGCGACGAGTAGGAGTGAGGAGTAGGAGGGGAGAAGAGGACATTTTTTTTTTAAAAAAGGAGCACAAGAAGCAGGAAAATGAGGAGAAGGAAGACAGTGGAGGAAGAAAAAGGAGTGGCAAGAGGACTTAAAGAGGAAGAAGGCCAAAACGTAAATGCTGCAGGAGGCTATAGAGGAAGGGGAGGAGGCAGTCAGCTGTGGGTTCAGACAGATGAGAAGGCCAGGCCTCCTCCTCATGCTGCTGCTCCTCCTCCTCCTCCTGCAGGAGGCTATAGAGGAAGGGGAGGAGGCAGTCAGCTGTGGGTTCAGACAGATGAGAAGGCCAGGCCTCCTCCTCATGCTGCTGCTCCTCCTCCTCCTCCTGCAGGAGGCTATAGAGGAAGGGGAGGAGGCAGTCAGCTGTGGGTTCAGACAGATGAGAAGGCCAGGCCTCCTCCTCATGCTGCTGCTCCTCCTCCTCCTCCTGCAGGAGGCTATAGAGGAAGGGGAGGAGGCAGTCAGCTGTGGGTTCAGACAGATGAGAAGGCCAGGCCTCCTCCTCATGCTGCTGCTCCTCCTCCTCCTCCTGCAGGAGGCTATAGAGGAAGGGGAGGAGGCAGTCAGCTGTGGGTTCAGACAGATGAGAAGGCCAGGCCTCCTCCTCATGCTGCTGCTCCTCCTCCTCCTCCTGCAGGAGGCTATAGAGGAAGGGGAGGAGGCAGTCAGCTGTGGGTTCAGACAGATGAGAAGGCCAGGCCTCCTCCTCATGCTGCTGCTCCTCCTCCTCCTCCTGCAGGAGGCTATAGAGGAAGGGGAGGAGGCAGTCAGCTGTGGGTTCAGACAGATGAGAAGGCCAGGCCTCCTCCTCATGCTGCTGCTCCTCCTCCTCCTCCTGCAGGAGGCTATAGAGGAAGGGGAGGAGGCAGTCAGCTGTGGGTTCAGACAGATGAGAAGGCCAGGCCTCCTCCTCATGCTGCTGCTCCTCCTCCTCCTCCTGCAGGAGGAGGCGCGTTTACAGGCCCACATTGTTCAGAGATGATTAAAAACCAGCGAGAGGAGAAACGCACGACGCCTCGCTGGCTGTTTGTCAGCCGAGACACGGAGAAGGAGATAACTGAGAGAGTGTGTGTGTGTGTGTGTGAGATCCTCATTACCTCCCTCTGTGGGAGATAAGAGTGTGTGAGGCTGCATTGTGCATGCTTATAAAAGTATGTCCTTATCAAGTATGCATGCGCACACACACACACACACTCTCGCTCAAACACACACTCTCGGCCCACGTGAAGAGCGGCTGCCAGCGATAATTCGACACAACTGTGGTGAATCCAAGTGGAGAATGAATGAGGAGTGGAAAAATAGATGGAGGGAGGGAGAGAGCGAGAGAGAGAGACACTAAAGAGCACCTGGACAAAGGATGGAGGAGAGAGAGTGAACAAGATGGAGCGGGTGGAAAGAGAAATGTGTGTGTTATCATCCAGTGATAAAAACAGAAAACACTGCCCTGCAGCGAAAACAGCACTCCCCCCTTTCTCTCTCTCTACCTTTCTTTTCCCAAACAACTCTTGACTTTTCTCTCTCTCTCTCTCTCTCTCATTCCTTTAGTCTCTCTCTCTCTTTCTCTCAGAGAGTGGAGGTTGTGAGTACGATGCTGCAGGCAGTGATTGGCTCTCTGGGACAAACAGTCTGCTGTACTGACTTGAGCAGGTATATATATATATATATATATATATATATATATATATATATATATATATATAGAATACTCTCTCGAACAGAACATCTGCCTGCAGCTGCTGTTCGTCCTGAAACTAAAAGATTTAAGCAGGTTTTATTTCCAACCTCGCCTCGTCGTGTTCTTTGAGCAAGGCAGCGAAATAAGTGAAATCTTCATATAATGATATTTAAGATAATAACGTGCCTCCTACGTTTTACCATTTGCTGATACAGTTCATGTTTTCTCTCTTTACCAAACTACGTAGTGGCCTACTTTACGTACTAAGAACAACAACAAAACTGTAGAGGAAATTATTAATATCTAAATGGATTGTGAACATCAGTTTGAGCCTTTTAGAATAAAAAATACATAATATACCTTATATGGCTATAAGTATTTGGGCATCCTGTACTTTTTTGATGCGCCTTTATTTGAAGGAAAATAGACAATAGAGAACCCTCCCCTTCAGGTGGACCACCATAGGACCTTACTTTGTAAAAAATATGTACGGTAGTCAATGGCAAGAGAATTTTTTGATCCCGTTTCAGTTATGCTCTGAATTACACACATGACGATGGTCAATTTAAAATGTATTTAAAAGTCAAGAAAGTCGCAGTTTGATGTAAAACTGTTGAAGTATAAGACCGTGAAAATACATAATTACAAAGACCACAAACCCAAAAGTCGCGTATGTGTCATCGTAACTTTTCCTCTCAGTGACTGAAGCTAATAACATCAAAGAACTTAAATGAGAGGGTGATGAAAGGATTAAGTCGTGGAACATAGCTAAGCTTACCTAGCTAGCAGCAACCAAGCAATAACCGTTAGCTGGTTAACATGTTGGCGGCGTATACTGTGTGAGACGAGAGATGTAGTTCATTGAACGGTTTTCAGACAAAGCGACACGTAACTTTACTGATTTACGTCAAACTGCAACTTTCCTGACGGGCAAAATTATCTTTTGAATTTAAAAACATCGAATGTGTAATTCAGGGCACAGTTCAAACAGGATCAAAAGATAAGTCGTCTCTCGCCGTCGACTACCGTACAACGTTTTTCCCAAATTAAAAGGTCCCAGGGGCCGGATGCGGAGGGCGAGCGACTCTCAGTAGCGTGCTTCCAGTTTGTCTCTTTCCTGTTTCAACGCCCAGTGCACAAAGCCAGCTCCATAAAGAAATTGTTTCCCAGGGGCTGCCCTTAATCCCTAAACACTTTAGGGATGGACTGGAACGCCGACCGTGAGCAAGGCCTTATCGCCATCACCTGATTCTCAAATAAAATAATCGAAACACTTCCTCCTCCGCTGTATCTGACCAATAAAATGCTAAAAGCTCAGACTGATACGGAGTTTGATTACTGATAATGGACACTGATCAGAGAGCAGCAGGACGCGGCGAAGCGTCATGCAAACAGCAGCTCTGTGTTTTCTATGTAAAGTTTCCACATAGAAACCCAATGAAGACGCTGCTGCAGGGAAATGAGCTCCCATCAGAGCCCAGACAGACTTAACCTACTATGCAAAACACGTCCTCCTACTCTGCTGGACTGTTACAGCACAGAGCCATCGTCAGCTAGTGTTCTGTCTGTGACATCTGTGTGCACATGATGGACTGTGATGTGCTTTACCTGCCTACAATGATCACTGGAAAGACATCCCTTATAAATGTGCTTTTACCTCCAACTCTCTGAAGACGCTAATAATTACGCTCTACCTGCATGTGGCTGTTAGAGCTGGTGTTTGTGTATTGAATGTATTTTGCACTGAGGCACATTTGCATAAAAAGGGTCCAATTTTATGCATTTTACCTCATTTAAATATGTGCAAATAGTACTAGAGCACAAAGATGCTATTTTCTTGGCAGCACAGTTAGAGGGGCATTTCACTCTTTGCGGGTTCTTTGACAATTATGGTTTCTTTTTGTCTTATTTGTGCAGGTTTAGTGGCTCCAAACGCTGCACAATTCTTCTGAGAATTCGCCCCGACTGACTGGCTTTAATATTTTGTGTGTCTCTATTTTAAAGCTGGGGTAGGTAACGGCAAGAGACAGCAAGATTTTGAAAATGCCTTGCTCCAAAGCCAAATCCCCTTAAACAGAGTGCACGGGGAGAGAGTGCACATGTAAGCAGGCAGGTAA